>NW_026542726.1:0-290516 GCF_028750875.1 Macrosteles quadrilineatus
TAAATATCTGCAATCTTCATGGAAATCTTGATTCTTGTATCCATATATTTTGCTGCTAATTTTGCTTGACTAGCTTCACTAAATAACTTCTTGATCAGCATTGTACGTGTTATTAAATTTACTTAAAGTAAATAAAAGAAACGTCTTAAAACACTTAAAACATATATTTACGCTTATACTGTTACTCACAAGACGGTAAATATACAAAAAAGGTGGTAAGTAGTGATCGATTTCGATTGGACACTCCAATCATCATCAGACCCGGCGAATGACAAGAATCTTGAATGGTGTCCCTACTTATACCCTATTGGCTACCGGAAGCACCGGCCAATACATTTTTATAAGTGCAACTGGAATCAAAATGTATTTGTTCATTAATCAACTTATTTCTATCTTTACATTTTTCCTTATAAATATACAATTCTTCCCAAGCATTCATTACATATCCTTTCTTACAATTCTTTAAAATATCTAGACTATCCTCCATTTTTCCTAGTGAGTGCCCATTTTGTAACAGGTGTTGTGCGACATTTGATCTTTCCGGTTTGTTGTTCCTCCATGCAGATATGTGGTTTTTGAAGCGGTTAACGAAGTTCACAGTCTGTCCAATGTAGAAGCTATCACAATCGTCACAATTGATTTTATATATGCCTGAAGTGTCGAATTTGTTACAATCTTCTATTTTTGGATGCAGTATTTTACTCATGGTGTTCTGAGTCCTGTAGGCTATTGAAACTCCGTATTTCTTGAATCTGTTAGCAATCCTTTGTGTTGTAGTCCCCGTGTAGCTAAATGTGATATATCTAGTGTTTTCCTCTTTTATCTCTTCTAATGTTGTTCTGCTGTGTAGTGTATTCTGTCTATCGATTTTCCTCCTCGTCTTCCTTGCGATGTCCTCTATCGTCTTGGTCCGAAATCCATTCACTTGAGCGATCTTCTTAATGGTGTCCAGTTCTTTTTTCCTATTGGTTTGGCTAAGTGGGATCTTATAGGCTCGGTACAGCATAGATCTAAAGGCTGCGGTCTTGTGGATTGTCGGATGGATAGACTTGTTGTTGATTGTAGTGTCCGTTTGCGTAGGTTTCCTGTAGATGTCAAACTCTATCTTGCTGTCTTTTCTCTCTAATGTGAGGTCCAGGAATTTGATCTTTTTGTTTTCTTCAAACTCGTTAGTAAAGGTGAGGTTCGGGTGGTGGTTGTTTAGTGTCTGCATCATCGTTTCGTGCTCCTGCTCCTGGGCTTGTCTGAAGATAACAAGAATGTCGTCTACATATCTAACATACAGTTTTACATCATGATTTTTTCTTAAATTCGTTAACATTTCTTTTTCCTGATGCTGTAAAAATATTTCTGACAAAATTGCCGAAAGTGGACTTCCCATAGCTAAACCATCTGTTTGTTCGTAAAATCTATTGTTGAATCAAAAATAATTTTGCTTCAAAACAGTCACAAGTAATTTTACAATCTGATTGACATATTCATCGTCTAAACTATTCTGTAAAAGCCTACATTTAACAAGATCTACAGTTTCGGATACAGGAATGTTTGTGTACAGATTTGCGATATCAAATGAGACTAGCCTACTATTCGAATCTATATCTATGTTCTTGACACGTTCAACAAATTCATACCTATTCTTTACATTGTATACATGTTCTAATTCTAAATCATTGCTGAGCTTACTTGCTAACAATTTTGAAACATTGTAGGTAGGAGCACATTTAAAGTTAACTAATGGTCTGATGGGTACATTCTTCTTGTGTATTTTTGGGATCCCTTTCATCACGGGCGCTTTAGAATTTAGGATGTTCATCTTCTGTCGACATTCTTCGGGAATCACTCTGGTGCATCTCTTCACGACGTCGGACAGCTCTCTTTGGTACTTCTGCGTTGGATCCTTTTTCAGCTCTTTGAAGTTATTTTCTTTGATGAAATCTTCCGTCTTCTTTATATATTCTTCTTTTCCGAGCACTACAATGGCGTTGCTTTTGTCTGCTTTCACAACGATTGAGCTATTCTCTTCCAGTTTCTTCTTTATTTTGCTGCACGTCTTCAGTTCTTAATTTCTGCTGGGATCTATGTGTCCTTGGCTGGTGAAATCGTTGGCTGTTACTTCCTTCCGAACGGCATAATGGTCTACGTCTCTGAGTGATTTTACATTTGCTTCAACTTCAGTAGCTAGTAGTTCGTTTTCGCCCTTCTTCTTCATTGGGAAATTGTACTTCATTCCGTAGTTCAGTATTTTCGTTTCTTCTTCACTGAATTGAATGTCTGTAAGGTTGATGACTCTCTTCTGGAATTTGTGTTCTGTACTGGTCCTATCCAAGTCTTTATTAGGTGTATTCTTCTCTACGAGTTTGTCTAATTTGTAGTTATCCGTAAATATTTCCTGTCCATGGCATCTTCAACCTCTTCACTGACGACTTCGTGTAGTAAATTCCATGCTATTAGTCCGTATGATCTCAAAAATTGTAGGTGGATGTCGTAGGCAATCTGGTTCAGTTCTTCTTTTTCACAGTAAAGTTGTTTGATCATATTTTGGATGAATAATACCTCTCCTTGTTCCTTGGTTCTTTTAGCGGCAGTAGTGTTACAGTTGACTTTGATTTTAGCGTATTGTGGTGTAATTCTCTTCTTGATGCATTCTTAGTTTGAAGTAAATATCTGCAATCTTCATGGAAATCTTGATTCTTGTATCTATATATTTTGCTGCTAATTTTGCTTGACTAGCTTCACTAAATAACTTCTTGATCAGCATTGTACGTGTTATTAAATTTACTTAAAGTAAATAAAAGAAACAGTCTTAAAACACTTAAAACATATATTTACGCTTATACTGTTACTCACAAGACGGGTAAATATACAAAAAAGGTGGTAAGTAGTGATCGATTTCGATTGGACACTCCAATCATCATCAGACCCAATAGGCGAATGACAAGAATCTTGAATGGTGTCCCTACTTATACCCTATTGGCTACCGGAAGCACCGGCCAATACATTTTTATAAGTGCAACTGGAATCAAAATGTATTTGTTCATTAATCAACTTATTTCTATCTTTACATTTTTCCTTATAAATATACAATTCTTCCCAAGCATTCATTACATATCCTTTCTTACAATTCTTTAAAATATCTAGACTATCCTCCATTTTTCCTAGTGAGTGCCCATTTTGTAACAGGTGTTGTGCGACATTTGATCTTTCCGGTTTGTTGTTCCTCCATGCAGATATGTGGTTTTTGAAGCGGTTAACGAAGTTCACAGTCTGTCCAATGTAGAAGCTATCACAATCGTCACAATTGATTTTATATATGCCTGAAGTGTCGAATTTGTTACAATCTTCTATTTTTGGATGCAGTATTTTACTCATGGTGTTCTGAGTCCTGTAGGCTATTGAAACTCCGTATTTCTTGAATCTGTTAGCAATCCTTTGTGTTGTAGTCCCCGTGTAGCTAAATGTGATATATCTAGTGTTTTCCTCTTTTATCTCTTCTAATGTTGTTCTGCTGTGTAGTGTATTCTGTCTATCGATTTTTTCCTCCTCGTCTTCCTTGCGATGTCCTCTATCGTCTTGGTCCGAAATCCATTCACTTGAGCGATCTTCTTAATGGTGTCCAGTTCTTTTTTCCTATTGGTTTGGCTAAGTGGGATCTTATAGGCTCGGTACAGCATAGATCTAAAGGCTGCGGTCTTGTGGATTGTCGGATGGATAGACTTGTTGTTGATTGTAGTGTCCGTTTGCGTAGGTTTCCTGTAGATGTCAAACTCTATCTTGCTGTCTTTTCTCTCTAATGTGAGGTCCAGGAATTTGATCTTTTTGTTTTCTTCAAACTCGTTAGTAAAGGTGAGGTTCGGGTGGTGGTTGTTTAGTGTCTGCATCATCGTTTCGTGCTCCTGCTCCTGGGCTTGTCTGAAGATAACAAGAATGTCGTCTACATATCTAACATACAGTTTTACATCATGATTTTTTCTTAAATTCGTTAACATTTCTTTTTCCTGATGCTGTAAAAATATTTCTGACAAAATTGCCGAAAGTGGACTTCCCATAGCTAAACCATCTGTTTGTTCGTAAAATCTATTGTTGAATCAAAAATAATTTTGCTTCAAAACAGTCACAAGTAATTTTACAATCTGATTGACATATTCATCGTCTAAACTATTCTGTAAAAGCCTACATTTAACAAGATCTACAGTTTCGGATACAGGAATGTTTGTGTACAGATTTGCGATATCAAATGAGACTAGCCTACTATTCGAATCTATATCTATGTTCTTGACACGTTCAACAAATTCATACCTATTCTTTACATTGTATACATGTTCTAATTCTAAATCATTGCTGAGCTTACTTGCTAACAATTTTGAAACATTGTAGGTAGGAGCACATTTAAAGTTAACTAATGGTCTGATGGGTACATTCTTCTTGTGTATTTTTGGGATCCCTTTCATCACGGGCGCTTTAGAATTTAGGATGTTCATCTTCTGTCGACATTCTTCGGGAATCACTCTGGTGCATCTCTTCACGACGTCGGACAGCTCTCTTTGGTACTTCTGCGTTGGATCCTTTTTCAGCTCTTTGAAGTTATTTTCTTTGATGAAATCTTCCGTCTTCTTTATATATTCTTCTTTTCCGAGCACTACAATGGCGTTGCTTTTGTCTGCTTTCACAACGATTGAGCTATTCTCTTCCAGTTTCTTCTTTATTTTGCTGCACGTCTTCAGTTCTTAATTTCTGCTGGGATCTATGTGTCCTTGGCTGGTGAAATCGTTGGCTGTTACTTCCTTCCGAACGGCATAATGGTCTACGTCTCTGAGTGATTTTACATTTGCTTCAACTTCAGTAGCTAGTAGTTCGTTTTCGCCCTTCTTCTTCATTGGGAAATTGTACTTCATTCCGTAGTTCAGTATTTTCGTTTCTTCTTCACTGAATTGAATGTCTGTAAGGTTGATGACTCTCTTCTGGAATTTGTGTTCTGTACTGGTCCTATCCAAGTCTTTATTAGGTGTATTCTTCTCTACGAGTTTGTCTAATTTGTAGTTATCCGTAAATATTTCCTGTCCATGGCATCTTCAACCTCTTCACTGACGACTTCGTGTAGTAAATTCCATGCTATTAGTCCGTATGATCTCAAAAATTGTAGGTGGATGTCGTAGGCAATCTGGTTCAGTTCTTCTTTTTCACAGTAAAGTTGTTTGATCATATTTTGGATGAATAATACCTCTCCTTGTTCCTTGGTTCTTTTAGCGGCAGTAGTGTTACAGTTGACTTTGATTTTAGCGTATTGTGGTGTAATTCTCTTCTTGATGCATTCTTAGTTTGAAGTAAATATCTGCAATCTTCATGGAAATCTTGATTCTTGTATCTATATATTTTGCTGCTAATTTTGCTTGACTAGCTTCACTAAATAACTTCTTGATCAGCATTGTACGTGTTATTAAATTTACTTAAAGTAAATAAAAGAAACGTCTTAAAACACTTAAAACATATATTTACGCTTATACTGTTACTCACAAGACGGTAAATATACAAAAAAGGTGGTAAGTAGTGATCGATTTCGATTGGACACTCCAATCATCATCAGACCCAATAGGCGAATGACAAGAATCTTGAATGGTGTCCCTACTTATACCCTATTGGCTACCGGAAGCACCGGCCAATACATTTTTATAAGTGCAACTGGAATCAAAATGTATTTGTTCATTGATCAACTTATTTCTATCTTTACATTTTTCCTTATAAATATACAATTCTTCCCAAGCATTCATTACATATCCTTTCTTACAATTCTTTAAAATATCTAGACTATCCTCCATTTTTCCTAGTGAGTGCCCATTTTGTAACAGGTGTTGTGCGACATTTGATCTTTCCGGTTTGTTGTTCCTCCATGCAGATATGTGGTTTTTGAAGCGGTTAACGAAGTTCACAGTCTGTCCAATGTAGAAGCTATCACAATCGTCACAATTGATTTTATATATGCCTGAAGTGTCGAATTTGTTACAATCTTCTATTTTTGGATGCAGTATTTTACTCATGGTGTTCTGAGTCCTGTAGGCTATTGAAACTCCGTATTTCTTGAATCTGTTAGCAATCCTTTGTGTTGTAGTCCCCGTGTAGCTAAATGTGATATATCTAGTGTTTTCCTCTTTTATCTCTTCTAATGTTGTTCTGCTGTGTAGTGTATTCTGTCTATCGATTTTCCTCCTCGTCTTCCTTGCGATGTCCTCTATCGTCTTGGTCCGAAATCCATTCACTTGAGCGATCTTCTTAATGGTGTCCAGTTCTTTTTTCCTATTGGTTTGGCTAAGTGGGATCTTATAGGCTCGGTACAGCATAGATCTAAAGGCTGCGGTCTTGTGGATTGTCGGATGGATAGACTTGTTGTTGATTGTAGTGTCCGTTTGCGTAGGTTTCCTGTAGATGTCAAACTCTATCTTGCTGTCTTTTCTCTCTAATGTGAGGTCCAGGAATTTGATCTTTTTGTTTTCTTCAAACTCGTTAGTAAAGGTGAGGTTCGGGTGGTGGTTGTTTAGTGTCTGCATCATCGTTTCGTGCTCCTGCTCCTGGGCTTGTCTGAAGATAACAATAATGTCGTCTACATATCTAACATACAGTTTTACATCATGATTTTTTCTTAAATTCGTTAACATTTCTTTTTCCTGATGCTGTAAAAATATTTCTGACAAAATTGCCGAAAGTGGACTTCCCATAGCTAAACCATCTGTTTGTTCGTAAAATCTATTGTTGAATCAAAAATAATTTTGCTTCAAAACAGTCACAAGTAATTTTACAATCTGATTGACATATTCATCGTCTAAACTATTCTGTAAAAGCCTACATTTAACAAGATCTACAGTTTCGGATACAGGAATGTTTGTGTACAGATTTGCGATATCAAATGAGACTAGCCTACTATTCGAATCTATATCTATGTTCTTGACACGTTCAACAAATTCATACCTATTCTTTACATTGTATACATGTTCTAATTCTAAATCATTGCTGAGCTTACTTGCTAACAATTTTGAAACATTGTAGGTAGGAGCACATTTAAAGTTAACTAATGGTCTGATGGGTACATTCTTCTTGTGTATTTTTGGGATCCCTTTCATCACGGGCGCTTTAGAATTTAGGATGTTCATCTTCTGTCGACATTCTTCGGGAATCACTCTGGTGCATCTTTTCACGACGTCGGACAGCTCTCTTTGGTACTTCTGCGTTGGATCCTTTTTAGCTCTTTGAAGTTATTTTCTTTGATGAAATCTTCCGTCTTCTTTATATATTCTTCTTTTCCGAGCACTACAATGGCGTTGCTTTTGTCTGCTTTCACAACGATTGAGCTATTCTCTTCCAGTTTCTTCTTTATTTTGCTGCACGTCTTCAGTTCTTAATTTCTGCTGGGATCTATGTGTCCTTGGCTGGTGAAATCGTTGGCTGTTACTTCCTTCCGAACGGCATAATGGTCTACGTCTCTGAGTGATTTTACATTTGCTTCAACTTCAGTAGCTAGTAGTTCGTTTTCGCCCTTCTTCTTCATTGGGAAATTGTACTTCATTCCGTAGTTCAGTATTTTCGTTTCTTCTTCACTGAATTGAATGTCTGTAAGGTTGATGATTCTCTTCTGGAATTTGTGTTCTGTACTGGTCCTATCCAAGTCTTTATTAGGTGTATTCTTCTCTACGAGTTTGTCTAATTTGTAGTTTATCCGTAAATATTTCCTGTCCATGGCATCTTCAACCTCTTCACTGACGACTTCGTGTAGTAAATTCCATGCTATTAGTCCGTATGATCTCAAAAATTGTAGGTGGATGTCGTAGGCAATCTGGTTCAGTTCTTCTTTTTCACAGTAAAGTTGTTTGATCATATTTTGGATGAATAATACCTCTCCTTGTTCCTTGGTTCTTTTAGCGGCAGTAGTGTTACAGTTGACTTTGATTTTAGCGTATTGAGGTGTAATTCTCTTCTTGATGCATTCTTAGTTTGAAGTAAATATCTGCAATCTTCATGGAAATCTTGATTCTTGTATCCATATATTTTGCTGCTAATTTTGCTTGACTAGCTTCACTAAATAACTTCTTGATCAGCATTGTACGTGTTATTAAATTTACTTAAAGTAAATAAAAGAAACGTCTTAAAACACTTAAAACATATATTTACGCTTATACTGTTACTCACAAGACGGTAAATATACAAAAAAGGTGGTAAGTGGTGATCGATTTCGATTGGACACTCCAATCATCATCAGACCCAATAGGCGAAACTGTATGTTAGATATATAGACGACATTCTTGTTATCTTCAGACAAGCCCAGGAGCAGGAGCACGAAACGATGATGCAGACACTAAACAACCACCACCCGAACCTCACCTTTACTAGTTTACGAGTTTGAAGAAAACAAAAAGATCAAATTCCTGGACCTCACATTAGAGAGAAAAGACAGCAAGATAGAGTTTGACATCTACAGGAAACCTACGCAAACGGACACTACAATCAACAACAAGTCTATCCATCCGACAATCCACAAGACCGCAGCCTTTAGATCTATGCTGTACCGAGCCTATAAGATCCCACTTAGCCAAACCAATAAAAAAATGAACTGGACACCATTAAGAAGATCGCTCAAGTGAATGGATTTCGGACCAAGACGATAGAGGACATCGCAAGGAAGACGAGGAGGAAAATCGATAGACAGAATACACTACACAGCAGAACAACATTAGAAGAGATAAAAGAGGAAAACACTAGATATATCACATTTAGCTACACGGGGACTACAACACAAAGGACTTCTAACAGATTCAAGAAATACGGAGTTTCAATAGCCTACAGGACTCAGAACACCATGAGTAAAATACTGCATCCAAAAATAGAAGATTGTAACAAATTCGACACTTCAGGCATATATAAAATCAATTGTGACGATTGTGATAGCTTCTACATTGGACAGACTGTGAACTTCGTTAACCGCTTCAAAAACCACATATCTGCATGGAGGAACAACAAACCGGAAAGATCAAATGTCGCACAACACCTGTTACAAAATGGGCACTCACTAGGAAAAATGGAGGATAGTCTAGATATTTTAAAGAATTGTAAGAAAGGATATGTAATGAATGCTTGGGAAGAATTGTATATTTATAAGGAAAAATGTAAAGATAGAAATAAGTTGATTAATGAACAAATACATTTTGATTCCAGTTGCACTTATAAAAATGTATTGGCCGGTGCTTTCGGTAGCCAATAGGGTATAAGTAGGGACGCCATTCAAGATTCTTGTCATTCGCCTATTGGGTCTGATGATGATTGGAGTGTCCAATCGAAATCGATCACCACTTACCACCTTTTTTGTATATTTACCGTCTTGTGAGTAACAGTATAAGCGTAAATATATGTTTTAAGTGTTTTAAGACGTTTCTTTTATTTACTTTAAGTAAATTTAATAACACGTACAATGCTGATCAAGAAGTTATTTAGTGAAGCTAGTCAAGCAAAATTAGCAGCAACATATAGGGATACAAGAATCAAGATTTCCATGAAGATTGCAGATATTTACTTCAAACAAAGAATGCATCAAGAAGAGAATTACACCACAATACGCTAAAATCAAAGTCAACTGTAACACTACTGCCGCTAAAAGAACCAAGGAACAAGGAGAGGTATTATTCATCCAAAATATGATCAAACAACTTTACTGTGAAAAAGAAGAACTGAACCAGATTGCCTACGACATCCACCTACAATTTTTGAGATCATACGGACTAATAGCATGGAATTTACTACACGAAGTCGTCAGTGAAGAGGTTGAAGATGCCATGGACAGGAAATATTTACGGATAAACTACAAATTAGACAAACTCGTAGAGAAGAATACACCTAATAAAGACTTGGATAGGACCAGTACAGAACACAAATTCCAGAAGAGAGTCATCAACCTTACAGACATTCAATTCAGTGAAGAAGAAACGAAAATACTGAACTACGGAATGAAGTACAATTTCCCAATGAAGAAGAAGGGCGAAAACGAACTACTAGCTACTGAAGTTGAAGCAAATGTAAAATCACTCAGAGACGTAGACCATTATGCCGTTCGGAAGGAAGTAACAGCCAACGATTTCACCAGCCAAGGACACATAGATCCCAGCAGAAATTAAGAACTGAAGACGTGCAGCAAAATAAAGAAGAAACTGGAAGAGAATAGCTCAATCGTTGTGAAAGCAGACAAAAGCAACGCCATTGTAGTGCTCGGAAAAGAAGAATATATAAAGAAGACGGAAGATTTCATCAAAGAAAATAACTTCAAAGAGCTAAAAAGGATCCAACGCAGAAGTACCAAAGAGAGCTGTCCGACGTCGTGAAAAGATGCACCAGAGTGATTCCCGAAGAATGTCGACAGAAGATGAACATCCTAAATTCTAAAGCGCCCGTGATGAAAGGGATCCCAAAAATACACAAGAAGAATGTACCCATCAGACCATTAGTTAACTTTAAATGTGCTCCTACCTACAATGTTTCAAAATTGTTAGCAAGTAAGCTCAGCAATGATTTAGAATTAGAACATGTATACAATGTAAAGAATAGGTATGAATTTGTTGAACGTGTCAAGAACATAGATATAGATTCGAATAGTAGGCTAGTCTCATTTGATATCGCAAATCTGTACACAAACATTCCTGTATCCGAAACTGTAGATCTTGTTAAATGTAGGCTTTTACAGAATAGTTTAGACGATGAATATGTCAATCAGATTGTAAAATTACTTGTGACTGTTTTGAAGCAAAATTATTTTTGATTCAACAATAGATTTTACGAACAAACAGATGGTTTAGCTATGGGAAGTCCACTTTCGGCAATTTTGTCAGAAATATTTTTACAGCATCAGGAAAAAGAAATGTTAACGAATTTAAGAAAAAATCATGATGTAAAACTGTATGTTAGATATGTAGACGACATTCTTGTTATCTTCAGACAAGCCCAGGAGCAGGAGCACGAAACGATGATGCAGACACTAAACAACCACCACCCGAACCTCACCTTTACTAACGAGTTTGAAGAAAACAAAAAGATCAAATTCCTGGACCTCACATTAGAGAGAAAAGACAGCAAGATAGAGTTTGACATCTACAGGAAACCTACGCAAACGGACACTACAATCAACAACAAGTCTATCCATCCGACAATCCACAAGACCGCAGCCTTTAGATCTATGCTGTACCGAGCCTATAAGATCCCACTTAGCCAAACCAATAGGAAAAAAGAACTGGACACCATTAAGAAGATCGCTCAAGTGAATGGATTTCGGACCAAGACGATAGAGGACATCGCAAGGAAGACGAGGAGGAAAATCGATAGACAGAATACACTACACAGCAGAACAACATTAGAAGAGATAAAAGAGGAAAACACTAGATATATCACATTTAGCTACACGGGGACTACAACACAAAGGATTGCTAACAGATTCAAGAAATACGGAGTTTCAATAGCCTACAGGACTCAGAACACCATGAGTAAAATACTGCATCCAAAAATAGAAGATTGTAACAAATTCGACACTTCAGGCATATATAAAATCAATTGTGACGATTGTGATAGCTTCTACATTGGACAGACTGTGAACTTCGTTAACCGCTTCAAAAACCACATATCTGCATGGAGGAACAACAAACCGGAAAGATCAAATGTCGCACAACACCTGTTACAAAATGGGCACTCACTAGGAAAAATGGAGGATAGTCTAGATATTTTAAAGAATTGTAAGAAAGGATATGTAATGAATGCTTGGGAAGAATTGTATATTTATAAGGAAAAATGTAAAGATAGAAATAAGTTGATCAATGAACAAATACATTTTGATTCCAGTTGCACTTATAAAAATGTATTGGCCGGTGCTTCCGGTAGCCAATAGGGTATAAGTAGGGACACCATTCAAGATTCTTGTCATTCGCCTATTGGGTCTGATGATGATTGGAATGTCCAATCGAAATCGATCACTACTTACCACCTTTTTTGTATATTTACCGTCTTGTGAGTAACAGTATAAGCGTAAATATATGTTTTAAGTGTTTTAAGACGTTTCTTTTATTTACTTTAAGTAAATTTAATAACACGTACAATGCTGATCAAGAAGTTATTTAGTGAAGCTAGTCAAGCAAAATTAGCAGCAAAATATATGGATACAAGAATCAAGATTTCCATGAAGATTGCAGATATTTACTTCAAACTAAGAATGCATCAAGAAGAGAATTACACCACAATACGCTAAAATCAAAGTCAACTGTAACACTACTGCCGCTAAAAGAACCAAGGAACAAGGAGAGGTATTATTCATCCAAAATATGATCAAACAACTTTACTGTGAAAAAGAAGAACTGAACCAGATTGCCTACGACATCCACCTACAATTTTTGAGATCATACGGACTAATAGCATGGAATTTACTACACGAAGTCGTCAGTGAAGAGGTTGAAGATGCCATGGACAGGAAATATTTACGGATAAACTACAAATTAGACAAACTCGTAGAGAAGAATACACCTAATAAAGACTTGGATAGGACCAGTACAGAACACAAATTCCAGAAGAGAGTCATCAACCTTACAGACATTCAATTCAGTGAAGAAGAAACGAAAATACTGAACTACGGAATGAAGTACAATTTCCCAATGAAGAAGAAGGGCGAAAACGAACTACTAGCTACTGAAGTTGAAGCAAATGTAAAATCACTCAGAGACGTAGACCATTATGCCGTTCGGAAGGAAGTAACAGCCAACGATTTCACCAGCCAAGGACACATAGATCCCAGCAGAAATTAAGAACTGAAGACGTGCAGCAAAATAAAGAAGAAACTGGAAGAGAATAGCTCAATCGATGTGAAAGCAGACAAAAGCAACGCCATTGTAGTGCTCGGAAAAGAAGAATATATAAAGAAGACGGAAGATTTCATCAAAGAAAATAACTTCAAAGAGCTGAAAAAGGATCCAACGCAGAAGTACCAAAGAGAGCTGTCCGACGTCGTGAAGAGATGCACCAGAGTGATTCCCGAAGAATGTCGACAGAAGATGAACATCCTAAATTCTAAAGCGCCCGTGATGAAAGGGATCCCAAAAATACACAAGAAGAATGTACCCATCAGACCATTAGTTACCGGTAACTTTAAATGTGCTCCTACCCACAATGTTTCAAAATTGTTAGCAAGTAAGCTCAGCAATGATTTAGAATTAGAACATGTATACAATGTAAAGAATAGGTATGAATTTGTTGAACGTGTCAAGAACATAGATATAGATTCGAATAGTAGGCTAGTCTCATTTGATATCGCAAATCTGTACACAAACATTCCTGTATCCGAAACTGTAGATCTTGTTAAATGTAGGCTTTTACAGAATAGTTGGTACTTACGTATTAAACGGAGGCCACATTTTGTCAGCGCGCTGCGGCGGTTATGTTAGGTTGGGTTATCATAATAGAAAGTATAACTCGTCTGGTATCGATTCATAACCAAGCGAGGAAAGTCCTACACACATAATATTTACGATAACCCAACCTAACATAACCGCCGCAGCGCGCTGACAAATTGTGGCCTCCGTTTAATACGTAAGTACCGAATAGTTTAGACGATGAATATGTCAATCAGATTGTAAAATTACTTGTGACTGTTTTGAAGCAAAATTATTTTTGATTCAACAATAGATTTTACGAACAAACAGATGGTTTAGCTATGGGAAGTCCACTTTCGGCAATTTTGTCAGAAATATTTTTACAGCATCAGGAAAAAGAAATGTTAACGAATTTAAGAAAAAATCATGATGTAAAACTGTATGTTAGATATGTAGACGACATTATTGTTATCTTCAGACAAGCCCAGGAGCAGGAGCACGAAACGATGATGCAGACACTAAACAACCACCACCCGAACCTCACCTTTACTAACGAGTTTGAAGAAAACAAAAAGATCAAATTCCTGGACCTCACATTAGAGAGAAAAGACAGCAAGATAGAGTTTGACATCTACAGGAAACCTACGCAAACGGACACTACAATCAACAACAAGTCTATCCATCCGACAATCCACAAGACCGCAGCCTTTAGATCTATGCTGTACCGAGCCTATAAGATCCCACTTAGCCAAACCAATAGGAAAAAAGAACTGGACACCATTAAGAAGATCGCTCAAGTGAATGGATTTCGGACCAAGACGATAGAGGACATCGCAAGGAAGACGAGGAGGAAAATCGATAGACAGAATACACTACACAGCAGAACAACATTAGAAGAGATAAAAGAGGAAAACACTAGATATATCACATTTAGCTACACGGGGACTACAACACAAAGGACTGCTAACAGATTCAAGAAATACGGAGTTTCAATAGCCTACAGGACTCAGAACACCATGAGTAAAATACTGCATCCAAAAATAGAAGATTGTAACAAATTCGACACTTCAGGCATATATAAAATCAATTGTGACGATTGTGATAGCTTCTACATTGGACAGACTGTGAACTTCGTTAACCGCTTCAAAAACCACATATCTGCATGGAGGAACAACAAACCGGAAAGATCAAATGTCGCACAACACCTGTTACAAAATGGGCACTCACTAGGAAAAATGGAGGATAGTCTAGATATTTTAAAGAATTGTAAGAAAGGATATGTAATGAATGCTTGGGAAGAATTGTATATTTATAAGGAAAAATGTAAAGATAGAAATAAGTTGATCAATGAACAAATACATTTTGATTCCAGTTGCACTTATAAAAATGTATTGGCCGGTGCTTCCGGTAGCCAATAGGGTATAAGTAGGGACACCATTCAAGATTCTTGTCATTCGCCTATTGGGTCTGATGATGATTGGAGTGTCCAATCGAAATCGATTACTACTTACCACCTTTTTTGTATATTTACCGTCTTGTGAGTAACAGTATAAGCGTAAATATATGTTTTAAGTGTTTTAAGACGTTTCTTTTATTTACTTTAAGTAAATTTAATAACACGTACAATGCTGATCAAGAAGTTATTTAGTGAAGCTAGTCAAGCAAAATTAGCAGCAAAATATAGGGATACAAGAATCAAGATTTCCATGAAGATTGCAGATATTTACTTCAAACAAAGAATGCATCAAGAAGAGAATTACACCACAATACGCTAAAATCAAAGTCAACTGTAAACTACTGCCGCTAAAAGAACCAAGGAACAAGGAGAGGTATTATTCATCCAAAATATGATCAAACAACTTTACTGTGAAAAAGAAGAACTGAACCAGATTGCCTACGACATCCACCTACAATTTTTGAGATCATACGGACTAATAGCATGGAATTTACTACACGAAGTCGTCAGTGAAGAGGTTGAAGATGCCATGGACAGGAAATATTTACGGATAAACTACAAATTAGACAAACTCGTAGAGAAGAATACACCTAATAAAGACTTGGATAGGACCAGTACAGAACACAAATTCCAGAAGAGAGTCATCAACCTTACAGACATTCAATTCAGTGAAGAAGAAACGAAAATACTGAACTACGGAATGAAGTACAATTTCCCAATGAAGAAGAAGGGCGAAAACGAACTACTAGCTACTGAAGTTGAAGCAAATGTAAAATCACTCAGAGACGTAGACCATTATGCCGTTCGGAAGGAAGTAACAGCCAACGATTTCACCAGCCAAGGACACATAGATCCCAGCAGAAATTAAGAACTGAAGACGTGCAGCAAAATAAAGAAGAAACTGGAAGAGAATAGCTCAATCGTTGTGAAAGCAGACAAAAGCAACGCCATTGTAGTGCTCGGAAAAGAAGAATATATAAAGAAGACGGAAGATTTCATCAAAGAAAATAACTTCAAAGAGCTGAAAAAGGATCCAACGCAGAAGTACCAAAGAGAGCTGTCCGACGTCGTGAAGAGATGCACCAGAGTGATTCCCGAAGAATGTCGACAGAAGATGAACATCCTAAATTCTAAAGCGCCCGTGATGAAAGGGATCCCAAAAATACACAAGAAGAATGTACCCATCAGACCATTAGTTAACTTTAAATGTGCTCCTACCTACAATGTTTCAAAATTGTTAGCAAGTAAGCTCAGCAATGATTTAGAATTAGAACATGTATACAATGTAAAGAATAGGTATGAATTTGTTGAACGTGTCAAGAACATAGATATAGATTCGAATAGTAGGCTAGTCTCATTTGATATCGCAAATCTGTACACAAACATTCCTGTATCCGAAACTGTAGATCTTGTTAAATGTAGGCTTTTACAGAATAGTTTAGACGATGAATATGTCAATCAGATTGTAAAATTACTTGTGACTGTTTTGAAGCAAAATTATTTTTGATTCAACAATAGATTTTACGAACAAACAGATGGTTTAGCTATGGGAAGTCCACTTTCGGCAATTTTGTCAGAAATATTTTTACAGCATCAGGAAAAAGAAATGTTAACGAATTTAAGAAAAAATCATGATGTAAAACTGTATGTTAGATATGTAGACGACATTATTGTTATCTTCAGACAAGCCCAGGAGCAGGAGCACGAAACGATGATGCAGACACTAAACAACCACCACCCGAACCTCACCTTTACTAACGAGTTTGAAGAAAACAAAAAGATCAAATTCCTGGACCTCACATTAGAGAGAAAAGACAGCAAGATAGAGTTTGACATCTACAGGAAACCTACGCAAACGGACACTACAATCAACAACAAGTCTATCCATCCGACAATCCACAAGACCGCAGCCTTTAGATCTATGCTGTACCGAGCCTATAAGATCCCACTTAGCCAAACCAATAGGAAAAAAGAACTGGACACCATTAAGAAGATCGCTCAAGTGAATGGATTTCGGACCAAGACGATAGAGGACATCGCAAGGAAGACGAGGAGGAAAATCGATAGACAGAATACACTACACAGCAGAACAACATTAGAAGAGATAAAAGAGGAAAACACTAGATATATCACATTTAGCTACACGGGGACTACAACACAAAGGACTGCTAACAGATTCAAGAAATACGGAGTTTCAATAGCCTACAGGACTCAGAACACCATGAGTAAAATACTGCATCCAAAAATAGAAGATTGTAACAAATTCGACACTTCAGGCATATATAAAATCAATTGTGACGATTGTGATAGCTTCTACATTGGACAGACTGTGAACTTCGTTATCGCTTCAAAAACCACATATCTGCATGGAGGAACAACAAACCGGAAAGATCAAATGTCGCACAACACCTGTTACAAAATGGGCACTCACTAGGAAAAATGGAGGATAGTCTAGATATTTTAAAGAATTGTAAGAAAGGATATGTAATGAATGCTTGGGAAGAATTGTATATTTATAAGGAAAAATGTAAAGATAGAAATAAGTTGATTAATGAACAAATACATTTTGATTCCAGTTGCACTTATAAAAATGTATTGGCCGGTGCTTCCGGTAGCCAATAGGGTATAAGTAGGGACGCCATTCAAGATTCTTGTCATTCGCCTATTGGGTCTGATGATGATTGGAGTGTCCAATCGAAATCGATCACTACTTACCACCTTTTTTGTATATTTACCGTCTTGTGAGTAACAGTATAAGCGTAAATATATGTTTTAAGTGTTATAAGACGTTTCTTTTATTTACTTTCCGTAAATTTAATAACACGTACAATGCTGATCAAGAAGTTATTTAGTGAAGCTAGTCAAGCAAAATTAGCAGCAAAATATAGGGATACAAGAATCAAGATTTCCATGAAGATTGCAGATATTTACTTCAAACAAAGAATGCATCAAGAAGAGAATTACACCACAATACGCTAAAATCAAAGTCAACTGTAACACTACTGCCGCTAAAAGTGTAACGAGTTATTTTTCCTAGGGGGGTAATTATTTGCTATTTGGCCGCGCACCGATTGATGAGGTGAGTGAGCGGCGGCAGCGAGGCTAGCGAGCGCCCTTTGACCCTGCTTATCAGTGCCGATAAGCCTGGGATATCCTAGATCTTCATGATAGCCTAGGACAGAGACATTCGAGTCGTGGATCCCGTGCAGTGAAGAGCGAGCGTGTGTCTAGTGAGACGTCCAGTGGTGTACGTGACAGTGGTGTCGGAGTATGCTGGTGGTGTGATCGCGCCGAGTGTTGGTGTAAGTTGGGTACTGACCCACTTGTGGTGAGTGGACGACTTGATATTATTAGTTTGATAATATTAATATCTGGTTTTATTGCGAGAGTTAGAAGCCTGACGGTAGTTAGGATTTATATTAGTCAGGAATAATATTAAAGTGTATTCCTGACGGTTCTGGGCAGGTGCTAGAGATACAAGATACAAGATACAAGATACAAGAATACTTTATTTACAATCTTTAAGATTGAAAGGGCGTCAATACAGAATTGTGCAATTGCTATATAAAAGTCAAAACAAATTGTTATTTTTTAAGAATAAAAAATAGCTTATCAGAGTTCTTGCAGTGATGATTTATTCAAGTTCTTGCCAAGACAAATACTCATTCAGACTATAAAATGGTCTATGTAACAGCCAGCACTTTAGTTCTTTCTTCAGTTTTCTGGGTTGAAGAGACTTCAAGTGGACGGGAAGGACGTTAAAAACTTGGCACGCATGTATGAGGGTTTCTCTTCATAGAGCCTTGTGTTGTGAGCAGGAAGGTTGTAATCATTTCTTCGTCTTGTGTTGTATGAGTGCACCTCCTGATGACGACAGGTCCTGGAAGAGTCGACAATGGTAAGAGTCCGTAGTATGAAGAGGTTGACTACGGTCAGGATTTTTAACCTCCTAAACTGTGGTCTGCAACTATCTGTTGTCTCAATGCCAGTCAGGGTTCGAACAGCCCTCTTTTGCATGATGAGAACTCTGTTAAGGTTCTGTGCCGACGATCCACCCCACACCACAATGCCATAACAGAGAATACTCTTAAGAAGGGCATAGTATGCTGTTAGTGCCGCCTCTTCTGTGCTCACAGCCATTGTTCTTCTCAGTGCAAAAATTGCGGTGCTTAGCTTATGGCAGAGTGCTTCAATGTGTTCGTCCCTAGAGCGAAATAATATAATTTAATTGGCTGTAGTAGTTATTATTTTGCGTTGTACCTAGAGTTAGTTATATTACTAATAACTCTGAGGCCCGACAAACCTAGGCTGCACGATTTAGCGTGCGTAGTTGGAAGCACGAGGCCAGTAGGCTAGTAGCTAGTTTTATTAGCCTATTAACAGAAGCCCAGCTAAGTAACATAAAGTTGGCAGTAGCAGTAGTAGGGTTGTTATTGTTTATTCATTTGATTATTTTAATTTAACCTGAACAGCTTGTTTGGTAGTCCAACACGTTATCTCGGTAGCTTGGATAGCGGAGTACCGGCTATCAGATAATATATTTATCTAGTGTTTGGAACGTATTTAACAGTTATTTATCTGCTACTAAGTAGCTCAATATTTTAATAGTGCAATTGCCATTTAGTTTTGCCTGTCTGGCTTGGTATTTATTGAGACCAGCTATTCGTGGCGTAGTCACTCTACCTATAGTGTACTTGTATATTATTATGTGGTACGATTATTGAGTGAACTGATTGATTCTTAGCTTGGGCATTAGAGTTGTGTATTGGATTATAGTGGCCTAGTAGACCCCGCCTTTTGATAACTCGCGTTGTGGTTTTTATTGGCAAGTCGTCGTGTAACTCACTGTGTTTTAGGCACTCTGGGCTTAACTATTGGATAGTTAGGACGAAGCCCGAGTTGCGTAGTCAGCAACGACCCCCTAGGAGTGTGGAGAATCGGCGTAGGCCTGGTAGTGATTATTGCACGTTTGTTTTGTGACTTGTTTTTGACTTGTTCACAGTGCCCGTGTATGAGCCAGTCCTATACCGGTTAGACCCGGCTATTGGCCTAGTGGTTTCCCCGACCTTATCGCAGACCCTGGAACTTTACCCAGCCATTGTAGGCTGAGCTATCCCCGGCAAACGGTTGCGACTGCTGCACTTTTAATTAATATATTTTTTTCCAGTGCAGAAAATTTCGTCGCAAGATGGCGCCTGCGAACAGGGACTATGGTTGGCAGTGGTGCTGAGTTGCTGACGTATTAACGGCGCCCGAACAAAATAATTTTATTTGTGCAGATTTGCTGCGGACTTGTGCAGATTGGCTGCGGACCTGAACTGTTGAGCAGAGTTTTAGGCAGACCTGCTGTGATTTTATAGTCGGTTGGGTAGGCCTAACCTGTTTTCTGTTACAGCGTGGTGCGTTGTGAACCCTAATTTATTTAGTGGTTGTGTACATAGATATTAGTTAGTAATTTTAATTTTGCTAATTAATTGAGCCTTATCATTGAATATTATTTGAGTGAGAACCCTTATTGTGTATTTGTGGTAATATTATATGAAGGATAATATACAAATAAATATATAAAAATGTTTTTGATCATAATATAAATACATATTTTATAATATTTTTATAATTATAATTATATATGAATAAACACTTTTTAATAATGTTTTTAATAATAATAATACATATATATTAATATTATAGTAAGGATAATATGCAATTAAATATTGACAGGTTTTTTTATCATAATATAAATACATATTTTATAATTTTTATATAAAAATAATTATATATGAATGAACACTTTTTAATGATGTTTTTGTTATTAATAATACATATATAATAATATTATAGGAAAGATAATATACAAATAAATATATATAAATGTTTTTGATCATAATATAAATACATATTTTATAATATTTTTATAATAATAATTATATATGAATGAACACTTTTGAATAATGTTTTTGTTATTAATAATACATATATAATAATATTATAGGAAGGATAATATACAAATAAATATATATAAATGTTTTTGATCATAATATAAATACATATTTTATAATAATAATTATATATGAATGAACACTTTTTAATAATGTTTTTGTTATTAATAATACATATATAATAATATTATAGGAAGGATAATATGCAAATAAATATTCACAGGTTTTTTTATCATAATATAAATACATATTTTAAAGTTTTTTATAATAATAATAATATATGAATGAACACTTTTTAGTAATGTTTTTGTAATTAATAATACAAATATAATAATATTATAGAAACGATAATATGCAAATAAATATTGACAGGTTTTTTTGATCATAATATAAATACATAGTTTAAAGTTTTTTTATAATAATAATTATATATGAATGAACACTTTTTAGTAATGTTTTTGTAATTAATAATACAAACATAATAATATTATAGAAACGATAATATGCAAATAAATATTGACAGGTTTTTTTTATCATAATATAAATACATAGTTTAAAGTTTTTTTATAATTATAATTATATATGAATGAACACTTTTTAATAATGTTTTTGTTATGAATAATACATATATAATAATATTATGGGAAGGATAATATACAAATAAATATATATAAATTTTTTTGATCATAATATAAATACATATTTTATAATATTTTTATAATAATAATAATATATGAATGAACACTTTTTAATAATATTTTTGTTATGAATAATACATATATAATAATATTATAGGAAGGATAATATACAAATAAATATATATAAATGTTTTTGATCATAATATAAATACATATTTAATAATATTTTTATAATTATAATTATATATGAATGAACACTTTTTAATAATGTTTTTAATAATAATAATACATATATATTAATATTATAGTAAGGATAATATGCAATTAAATATTGACAGGTTTTTTTTATCATAATATAAATACATATTTTAAAATTTTTATATAAAAATAATTATATATGAATGAACACTTTTTAATGATGTTTTTGTAATTAATAATACATATATAATAATATTATAGGAAGGATAATATGCAAATAAATATTCACAGGTTTTTTTTATCATAATATAAATACATATTTTAAAGTTTTTTATAATAATAATTATATATGAATGAACACTTTTTAGTAATGTTTTTGTAATTAATAATACAAATATAATAATATTATAGAAACGATAATATGAAAATAAATATTGACAGGTTTTTTTTATCATAATATAAATACATATTTTAAAGTTTTTTATAATAATAATTATATATGAATGAACACTTTTTAGTAATGTTTTTGTAATTAATAATACAAATATAATAATAATATTATAGAAACGAAAATATGAAAATAAATATTGACAGGTTTTTTTTGATCATAATATAAATACATAGTTTAAAGTTTTTTTATAATTATAATTATATATGAATGAACACTTTTTAATAATGTTTTTGTTATGAATAATACATATATAATAATATTATAGGAAGGATAATATACAAATAAATATATATAAATGTTTTTGATCATAATATAAATACATATTTTATAATATTTTTATAATTATAATTATATATGAATGAACACTTTTTAATAATGTTTTTAATAATAATAATACATATATATTAATATTATAGTAAGGATAATATGCAATTAAATATTGACAGGTTTTTTTATCATAATATAAATATATATTTTAAAATTTTTATATAAAAATAATTATATATGAATGAACACTTTTTAATGATGTTTTTGTTATTAATAATACATATATAATAATATTATAGGAAGGATAATATACAAATAAATATATATAAATGTTTTTGATCATAATATAAATACATATTTTATAATATTTTTTTAATAATAATTTTATATGAATGAACACTTTTGAATAATGTTTTTGTTATTAATAATACATATATAATAATATTATAGGAAGGATAATATACAAATAAATATATATAAATGTTTTTGATCATAATATAAATACATATTTTATAATATTTTTATAATAATAATTATATATGAATGAACACTTTTTAGTAATGTTTTTGTAATTAATAATACAAATATAATAATATTATAGAAACGATAATATGCAAATAAATATTGACAGGTTTTTTTGATCATAATATAAATACATAGTTTAAAGTTTTTTTATAATAATAATTATATATGAATGAACACTTTTTAGTAATGTTTTTGTAATTAATAATACAAATATAATAATATTATAGAAACGATAATATGCAAATAAATATTGACAGGTTTTTTTGATCATAATATAAATACATAGTTTAAAGTTTTTTTATAATTATAATTATATATGAATGAACACTTTTTAATAATGTTTTTGTTATGAATAATACATATATAATAATATTATAGGAAGGATAATATACAAATAAATATATATAAATGTTTTTGATCATAATATAAATACATATTTTATAATATTTTTATAATAATAATTATATATGAATGAACACTTTTTAATAATGTTTTTGTTATTAATAATACATATATAATAATATTATAGGAAGGATAATATACAAATAAATATATATAAATGTTTTTGATCATAATATAAATACATATTTTATAATATTTTTATAATTATAATTATATATGAATGAACACTTTTTAATAATGATTTTAATAATAATAATACATATATATTAATATTATAGTAAGGATAATATGCAATTAAATATTGACAGGTTTTTTTTTATCATATTATAAATACATATTTTAAAATTTTTATATAAAAATAATTATATATGAATGAACACTTTTTAATGATGTTTTTGTAATTAATAATACATATATAATAATATTATAGGAAGGATAATATGCAAATAAATATTCACAGGTTTTTTTTATCATAATATAAATACATATTTTAAAGTTTTTTATAATAATAATTATATATGAATGAACACTTTTTAGTAATGTTTTTGTAATTAATAATACAAATATAATATTATTTTAGAAACGATAATATGAAAATAAATATTGACAGGTTTTTTTGATCATAATATAAATACATAGTTTAAAGTTTTTTTATAATTATAATTATATATGAATGAACACTTTTTAATAATGTTTTTGTTATGAATAATACATATATAATAATATTATAGGAAGGATAATATACAAATAAATATATATAAATGTTTTTGATCATAATATAAATACATATTTTATAATATTTTTATAATTATAATTATATATGAATGAACACTTTTTAATAATGTTTTTAATAATAATAATACATATATATTAAAATTATAGTAAGGATAATATGCAATTAAATATTGACAGGTTTTTTTTATCATAATATAAATACATATTTTAAAATTTTTATATAAAAATAATTTTATATGAATGAACACTTTTTAATGATGTTTTTGTAATTAATAATACATATATAATAATATTATAGGAAGGATAATATGCAAATAAATATTCACAGGTTTTTTTTATCATAATATAAATACATATTTTAAAGTTTTTTATAATAATAATTATATATGAATGAACACTTTTTAGTAATGTTTTTGTAATTAATAATACAAATATAATAATATTATAGAAACGATAATATGAAAATAAATATTGACAGGTTTTTTTGATCATAATATAAATACATAGTTTAAAGTTTTTTTATAATTATAATTATATATGAATGAACACTTTTTAATAATGTTTTTGTTATGAATAATACATATATAATAATATTATAGTAAGGATAATATGCAATTAAATATTGACAGGTTTTTTTTATCATAATATAAATACATATTTTATAATTTTTATATAAAAATAATTATATATGAATGAACACTTTTTAATGATGTTTTTGTTATTAATAATACATATATAATAATATTATAGGAAGGATAATATACAAATAAATATATATAAATGTTTTTGATCATAATATAAATACATATTTTATAATATTTTATAATAATAATTATATATGAATGAACACTTTTGAATAATGTTTTTGTTATTAATAATACATATATAATAATATTATAGGAAGGATAATATACAAATAAATATATATAAATGTTTTTGATCATAATATAAATACATATTTTATAATATTTTTATAATAATAATTATATATGAATGAACACTTTTTAATAATGTTTTTGTTATTAATAATACATATATAATAATATTATAGGAAGGATAATATGCAAATAAATATTCACAGGTTTTTTTGATCATAATATAAATACATAGTTTAAAGTTTTTTTATAATTATAATTATATATGAATGTACACTTTTTAATAATGTTTTTGTTATGAATAATACATATATAATAATATTATAGGAAGGATAATTTACAAATAAATATATATAAATGTTTTTGATCATAATATAAATACATATTTTATAATATTTTTATAATTATAATTATATATGAATGAACACTTTATAATAATGTTTTTAATAATAATAATACATATATATTAAAATTATAGTAAGGATAATATGCAATTAAATATTGACAGGTTTTTTTGATCATAATATAAATACATAGTTTAATGTTTTTTTATAATTATAATTATATATGAATGAACACTTTTTAATAATGTTTTTGTTATGAATAATACATATATAATAATATTATAGGAAGGATAATATACAAATAAATATATATAAATGTTTTTGATCATAATATAAATACATATTTTATAATATTTTTTTAATAATAATTTTATATGAATGAACACTTTTGAATAATGTTTTTGTTATTAATAATACATATATAATAATATTATAGGAAGGATAATATACAAATAAATATATATAAATGTTTTTGATCATAATATAAATACATATTTTATAATATTTTTATAATAATAATTATATATGAATGAACACTTTTTAGTAATGTTTTTGTAATTAATAATACAAATATAATAATATTATAGAAACGATAATATGCAAATAAATATTGACAGGTTTTTTTGATCATAATATAAATACATAGTTTAAAGTTTTTTTATAATAATAATTATATATGAATGAACACTTTTTAGTAATGTTTTTGTAATTAATAATACAAATATAATAATATTATAGAAACGATAATATGCAAATAAATATTGACAGGTTTTTTTGATCATAATATAAATACATAGTTTAAAGTTTTTTTATAATTATAATTATATATGAATGAACACTTTTTAATAATGTTTTTGTTATGAATAATACATATATAATAATATTATAGGAAGGATAATATACAAATAAATATATATAAATGTTTTTGATCATAATATAAATACATATTTTATAATATTTTTATAATAATAATTATATATGAATGAACACTTTTTAATAATGTTTTTGTTATTAATAATACATATATAATAATATTATAGGAAGGATAATATACAAATAAATATATATAAATGTTTTTGATCATAATATAAATACATATTTTATAATATTTTTATAATTATAATTATATATGAATGAACACTTTTTAATAATGATTTTAATAATAATAATACATATATATTAATATTATAGTAAGGATAATATGCAATTAAATATTGACAGGTTTTTTTTTATCATATTATAAATACATATTTTAAAATTTTTATATAAAAATAATTATATATGAATGAACACTTTTTAATGATGTTTTTGTAATTAATAATACATATATAATAATATTATAGGAAGGATAATATGCAAATAAATATTCACAGGTTTTTTTTATCATAATATAAATACATATTTTAAAGTTTTTTATAATAATAATTATATATGAATGAACACTTTTTAGTAATGTTTTTGTAATTAATAATACAAATATAATATTATTTTAGAAACGATAATATGAAAATAAATATTGACAGGTTTTTTTGATCATAATATAAATACATAGTTTAAAGTTTTTTTATAATTATAATTATATATGAATGAACACTTTTTAATAATGTTTTTGTTATGAATAATACATATATAATAATATTATAGGAAGGATAATATACAAATAAATATATATAAATGTTTTTGATCATAATATAAATACATATTTTATAATATTTTTATAATTATAATTATATATGAATGAACACTTTTTAATAATGTTTTTAATAATAATAATACATATATATTAAAATTATAGTAAGGATAATATGCAATTAAATATTGACAGGTTTTTTTTATCATAATATAAATACATATTTTAAAATTTTTATATAAAAATAATTTTATATGAATGAACACTTTTTAATGATGTTTTTGTAATTAATAATACATATATAATAATATTATAGGAAGGATAATATGCAAATAAATATTCACAGGTTTTTTTTATCATAATATAAATACATATTTTAAAGTTTTTTATAATAATAATTATATATGAATGAACACTTTTTAGTAATGTTTTTGTAATTAATAATACAAATATAATAATATTATAGAAACGATAATATGAAAATAAATATTGACAGGTTTTTTTGATCATAATATAAATACATAGTTTAAAGTTTTTTTATAATTATAATTATATATGAATGAACACTTTTTAATAATGTTTTTGTTATGAATAATACATATATAATAATATTATAGTAAGGATAATATGCAATTAAATATTGACAGGTTTTTTTTATCATAATATAAATACATATTTTATAATTTTTATATAAAAATAATTATATATGAATGAACACTTTTTAATAATGTTTTTAATAATAATAATACATATATATTAAAATTATAGTAAGGATAATATGCAATTAAATATTGACAGGTTTTTTTTATCATAATATAAATACATATTTTAAAATTTTTATATAAAAATAATTTTATATGAATGAACACTTTTTAATGATGTTTTTGTAATTAATAATACATATATAATAATATTATAGGAAGGATAATATGCAAATAAATATTCACAGGTTTTTTTGATCATAATATAAATACATAGTTTAAAGTTTTTTTATAATTATAATTATATATGAATGTACACTTTTTAATAATGTTTTTGTTATGAATAATACATATATAATAATATTATAGGAAGGATAATTTACAAATAAATATATATAAATGTTTTTGATCATAATATAAATACATATTTTATAATATTTTTATAATTATAATTATATATGAATGAACACTTTATAATAATGTTTTTAATAATAATAATACATATATATTAAAATTATAGTAAGGATAATATGCAATTAAATATTGACAGGTTTTTTTGATCATAATATAAATACATAGTTTAATGTTTTTTTATAATAATAATTATATATGAATGAACACTTTTTAGTAATGTTTTTGTAATCAATAATACAAATATAATAATATTATAGAAACGATAATATGCAAATAAATATTGACAGGTTTTTTTGATCATAATATAAATACATAGTTTAAAGTTTTTTTATAATTATAATTATATATGAATGAACACTTTTTAATAATGTTTTTGTTATGAATAATACATATATAATAATATTATAGGAAGGATAATATACAAATAAATATATATAAATGTTTTTGATCATAATATAAATACATATTTTATAATAATTTTATAATAATAATAATATATGAATGAACACTTTTTAATAATGTTTTTGTTATTAATAATACATATATAATAATATTATAGGAAGGATAATATACAAATAAATATATAAAAATGTTTTTGATCATAATATAAATACATATTTTATAATATTTTTATAATAATAATTATATATGAATGAACACTTTTTAATAATTTTTTTGTTTTTAATAATACATATATAATAATATTATAGGAAGGATAATATGCAAATAAATATTCACAGGTTTTTTTATCATAATATAAATACATATTTTAAAGTTTTTTATAATAATAATAATATATGAATGAACACTTTTTAGTAATGTTTTTGTAATTAATAATACAAATATAATAATATTATAGAAACGATAATATGCAAATAAATATTGACAGGTTTTTTTGATCATAATATAAATACATAGTTTAAAGTTTTTTTATAATAATAATTATATATGAATGAACACTTTTTAGTAATGTTTTTGTAATTAATAATACAAATATAATAATATTATAGAAACGATAATATGCAAATAAATATTGACAGGTTTTTTTGATCATAATATAAATACATAGTTTAAAGTTTTTTTATAATTATAATTATATATGAATGAACACTTTTTAATCATGTTTTTGATATGAATAATACATATATAATAATATTATAGGAAGGATAATATACAAATAAATATATATAAATGTTTTTGGGTATAATATAAATACATATTTTATAATATTTTTATAATTATAATTATATATGATGAACACTTTTTAATAATGATTTTAATAATAATAATACATATATATTAATATTATAGTAAGGATAATATGCAATTAAATATTGACAGGTTTTTTTTATCATATTATAAATACATATTTTAAAATTTTTATATAAAAATAATTATATATGAATGAACAATTTTTAATGATGTTCTGTAATTAATAATACATATATAATAATATTATAGGAAGGATAATATGCAAATAAATATTCACAGGTTTTTTTATCATAATATAAATACATATTTTAAAGTTTTTTATAATAATAATAATATATGAATGAACACTTTTTAGTAATGTTTTTGTAATTAATAATACAAATATAATAATATTATAGAAACGATAATATGAAAATAAATATTGACAGGTTTTTTTGATCATAATATAAATACATAGTTTAAAGTTTTTTATAATTATAATTATATATGAATGAACACTTTTTAATAATGTTTTTGTTATGAATAATACATATATAATAATATTATAGAAAGGATAATATACAAATAAATATATAAAAATGTTTTTGATCATAATATAAATACATATTTTATAATATTTTTATAATAATAATTATATATGAATGAACACTTTTTAATAATGTTTTTGTTATTAATAATACATATATAATAATATTATAGGAAGGATAATATACAAATAAATATATATAAATGTTTTTGATCATAATATAAATACATATTTTATAATATTTTTATAATAATAATTATATATGAATGAACACTTTTGAATAATGTTTTTGTTATTAATAATACATATATAATAATATTATAGGAAGGATAATATACAAATAAATATATATAAATGTTTTTGATCATAATATAAATACATATTTTATAATATTTTTATAATAATAATTATATATGAATGAACACTTTTTAATAATGTTTTTGTTATTAATAATACATATATAATAATATTATAGGAAGGATAATATGCAAATAAATATTCACAGGTTTTTTTGATCATAATATAAATACATAGTTTAAAGTTTTTTTATAATAATAATTATATATGAATGAACACTTTTTAGTAATGTTTTTGTAATTAATAATACAAATATAATAATATTATAGAAACGATAATATGCAAATAAATATTGACAGGTTTTTTTGATCATAATATAAATACATAGTTTAAAGTTTTTTTATAATTATAATTATATATGAATGAACACTTTTTAATAATGTTTTTGTTATGAATAATACATATATAATAATATTATAGGAAGGATAATATACAAATAAATATATATAAATGTTTTTGATCATAATATAAATACATATTTTATAATATTTTTATAATAATAATAATATATGAATGAACACTTTTTAATAATGTTTTTGTTATGAATAATACATATATAATAATATTATAGGAAGGATAATATACAAATAAATATATATAAATATTTTTGATCATAATATAAATACATATTTTATAATATTTTTATAATAATAATTATATATGAATGAACACTTTTTAATAATGTTTTTGTTATTAATAATACATATATAATAATATTATAGGAAGGATAATATACAAATAAATATATTTAAATGTTTTTGATCATAATATAAATACATATTTTATAATATTTTTATAATTATAATTATATATGAATGAACACTTTTTAATAATGTTTTTAATAATAATAATACATATATATTAATATTATAGTAAGGATAATATGCAATTAAATATTGACAGGTTTTTTTTTATCATAATATAAATACATATTTTAAAATTTTTATATAAAAATAATTATATATGAATGAACACTTTTTAATGATGTTTTTGTTATTAATAATACATATATAATAATATTATAGGAAGGATAATATACAAATAAATATATATAAATGTTTTTGATCATAATATAAATACATATTTTATAATATTTTTATAATAATAATTTTATATGAATGAATACTTTTGAATAATGTTTTTGTTATTAATAATACATATATAATAATATTATAGGAAGGATAATATACAAATAAATATATATAAATGTTTTAGATCATAATATAAATACATATTTTATAATATTTTTATAATAATAATTATATATGAATGAACACTTTTTAATGATGTTTTTGTAATTAATAATACATATATAATAATATTATAGGAAGGATAATATGCAAATAAATATTCACAGTTTTTTTTTATCATTATATAAATACATATTTAAAAGTTTTTTATAATAATAATTATATATGAATGAACACTTTTTAGTAATGTTTTTGTAATTAATAATACAAATATAATAATATTATAGAAACGATAATATGAAAATAAATATTGACAGGTTTTTTTGATCATAATATAAATACTTAGTTTAAAGTTTTTTTATAATTATAATTATATATGAATGAACACTTTTTAATAATGTTTTTGTTATGAATAATACATATATAATAATATTATAGGAAGGATAATATACAAATAAATATATATAAATGTTTTTGATCATAATATAAATACATATTTTTATATTTTTATATAAAAATAATTTTATATGAATGAACACTTTTTAATGATGTTTTTGTAATTAATAATACATATATAATAATATTATAGGAAGGATAATATGCAAATAAATATTCACAGGTTTTTTTTATCATAATATAAATACATATTTTAAAGTTTTTTATAATAATAATTATATATGAATGAACACTTTTTAGTAATGTTTTTGTAATTAATAATACAAATATAATAATATTATAGAAACGATAATATGAAAATAAATATTGACAGGTTTTTTTGATCATAATATAAATACATAGTTTAAAGTTTTTTTATAATTATAATTATATATGAATGAACACTTTTTAATAATGTTTTTGTTATGAATAATACTTATATAATAATATTATAGTAAAGATAATATGCAATTAAATATTGACAGGTTTTTTTATCATAATATAAATACATATTTTAAAGTTTTTTATAATAATAATAATATATGAACACTTTTTAGTAATGTTTTTGTAATTAATAATCCAAATATAATAATATTATAGAAACGATAATATGCAAATAAATATTGACAGGTTTTTTTGATCATAATATAAATACATAGTTTAAAGTTTTTTTATAATAATAATTATATATGAATGAACACTTTTTAGTAATGTTTTTGTAATTAATAACACAAATATAATAATATTATAGAAACGATAATATGCAAATAAATATTGACAGGTTTTTTTGATCATAATGTAAATACATAGTTTAAAGTTTTTTTTATAATAATAATTATATATGAATAAACACTTTTTAGTAATGTTTTTGTAATTAATAATACAAATATAATAATATTATAGAAACGATAATATGCAAATAAATATTGACAGGTTTTTTTGATCATAATATAAATACATAGTTTAAAGTTTTTTTATAATTATAATTATATATGAATGAACACTTTTTAATAATGTTTTTGTTATGAATAATACATATATAATAATATTATAGGAAGGATAATATACAAATAAATATATATAAATGTTTTTGATCATAATATAAATACATATTTTATAATAATTTTATAATAATAATAATATATGAATGAACACTTTTTAATAATGTTTTTGTTATTAATAATACATATATAATAATATTATAGGAAGGATAATATACAAATAAATATATAAAAATGTTTTTAATCATAATATAAATACATATTTTATAATATTTTTATAATAATAATTATATATGAATGAACACTTTTTAATTATGTTTTTGTTATTAATAATACATATATAATAATATTATAGGAAGGATAATATGCAAATAAATATTCACAGGTTTTTTTATCATAATATAAATACATATTTTAAAGTTTTTTATAATAATAATAATATATGAATGAACACTTTTTAGTAATGTTTTTGTAATTAATAATACAAATATAATAATATTATAGAAACGATAATATGCAAATAAATATTGACAGGTTTTTTTGATCATAATATAAATACATAGTTTAAAGTTTTTTTAAAATAATAATTATATATGAATGAACACTTTTTAGTAATGTTATTGTAATTAATAATACAAATATAATAATATTATAGAAACGATAATATGCAAATAAATATTGACAGGTTTTTTTGATCATAATATAAATACATAGTTTAAAGTTTTTTTATAATTATAATTATATATGAATGAACACTTTTTAATAATGTTTTTGTTATGAATAATACATATATAATAATATTATAGGAAGGATAATATACAAATAAATATATATAAATGTTTTTGATTATAATATAAATACATATTTTATAATATTTTTATAATAATAATTATATATGAATGAACACTTTTTAATAATGTTTTTGTTATTAATAATACATATATAATAATATTATAGGAAGGATAATATACAAATAAATATATATAAATGTTTTTGATCATAATATAAATACATATTTTATAATATTTTTATAATTATAATTATATATGATGAACACTTTTTAATAATGATTTTAATAATAATAATACATATATATTAATATTATAGTAAGGATAATATGCAATTAAATTTTGACAGGTTTTTTTTATCATATTATAAATACATATTTTAAAATTTTTATATAAAAATAATTATATATGAATGAACAATTTTTAATGATGTTTTTGTAATTAATAATACATATATAATAATATTATAGGAAGGATAATATGCAAATAAATATTCACAGGTTTTTTTTATCATAATATAAATACATATTTTAAAGTTTTTTATAATAATAATTATATATGAATGAACACTTTTTAGTAATGTTTTTGTAATTAATAATACAAATATAATAATATTATAGAAACGATAATATGAAAATAAATATTGACAGGTTTTTTTGATCATAATATAAATACATAGTTTAAAGTTTTTTTATAATTATAATTATATATGAATGAACACTTTTTAATAATGTTTTTGTTATGAATAATACATATATAATAATATTATAGGAAGGATAATATACAAATAAATATATAAAAATGTTTTTGATCATAATATAAATACATATTTTATAATATTTTTATAATTATAATTATATATGAATGAACACTTTTTAATAATGTTTTTAATAATAATAATACATATATATTAATATTATAGTAAGGATAATATGCAATTAAATATTGACAGGTTTTTTTTTATCATAATATAAATACATATTTTATAATATTTTTATAATAATAATTATATATGAATGAACACTTTTTAATAATGTTTTTGTTATTAATAATACATATATAATAATATTATAGGAAGGATATTATACAAATAAATATATATAAATGTTTTTGATCATAATATAAATACATATTTTATAATATTTTTATAATAATAATTATATATGAATGAACACTTTTGAATAATGTTTTTGTTATTAATAATACATATATAATAATATTATAGGAAGGATAATATACAAATAAATATATATAAATGTTTTTGATCATAATATAAATACATATTTTATAATATTTTTATAATAATAATTATATATGAATGAACACTTTTTAATAATGTTTTTGTTATTAATAATACATATATAATAATATTATAGGAAGGATAATATGCAAATAAATATTCACAGGTTTTTTTGATCATAATATAAATACATAGTTTAAAGTTTTTTTATAATAATAATTATATATGAATGAACACTTTTTAGTAATGTTTTTGTAATTAATAATACAAATATAATAATATTATAGAAACGATAATATGCAAATAAATATTGACAGGTTTTTTTGATCATAATATAAATACATAGTTTAAAGTTTTTTTATAATTATAATTATATATGAATGAACACTTTTTAATAATGTTTTTGTTATGAATAATACATATATAATAATATTATAGGAAGGATAATATACAAATAAATATATATAAATGTTTTTGATCATAAAATAAATACATATTTTATAATATTTTTATAATAATAATAATATATGAATGAACACTTTTTAATAATGTTTTTGTTATGAATAATACATATATAATAATATTATAGGAAGGATAATATACAAATAAATATATATAAATGTTTTTGATCATAATATAAATACATATTTTATAATATTTTTATAATTATAATTATATATGAATGAACACTTTTTAATAATGATTTTAATAATAATAATACATATATATTAATATTATAGTAAGGATAATATGCAATTAAATATTGACAGGTTTTTTTTATCATATTATAAATACATATTTTAAAATTTTTATATAAAAATAATTATATATGAATGAACACTTTTTAATGATGTTTTTGTAATTAATAATACATATATAATAATATTATAGGAAGGATAATATGCAAATAAATATTCACAGGTTTTTTTTATCATAATATAAATACATATTTTAAAGTTTTTTATAATAATAATTATATATGAATAAACACTTTTTAGTAATGTTTTTGTAATTAATAATACAAATATAATAATATTATAGAAACGATAATATGCAAATAAATATTGACAGGTTTTTTTGATCATAATATAAATACATAGTGTAAAGTTTTTTTTGTAATTATAATTATATATGAATGAACACTTTTTAATAATGTTTTTGTTATGAATAATACATATATAATAATATTATAGGAAGGATAATATACAAATAAATATATATAAATGTTTTTGATCATAATATAAATACATATTTTATAATATTTTTATAATAATAATTATATATGAATGAACACTTTTTAATAATGTTTTTGTTATTAATAATACATATATAATAATATTATAGGAAGGATAATATACAAATAAATATATATAAATGTTTTTGATCTTAATATAAATACATATTTTATAATATTTTTATAATAATAATTATATATGAATGAACACTTTTTAATAATGTTTTTGTTATTAATAATACATATATAATAATATTATAGGAAGGATAATATGCAAATAAATATTCACAGGTTTTTTTTATCATAATATAAATACATATTTTAAAGTTTTTTATAATAATAATAATATATGAATGAACACTTTTTAGTAATGTTTTTGTAATTAATAATACAAATATAATAATATTATAGAAACGATAATATGCAAATAAATATTGACAGGTTTTTTTGATCATAATATAAATACATAGTTTAAAGTTTTTTTATAATAATAATTATGTATGAATGAACACTTTTTAGTAATGTTTTTGTAATTAATAATACAAATATAATAATATTATAGAAACGATAATATGCAAATAAATATTGACAGGTTTTTTTGATCATAATATAAATACATAGTGTAAAGTTTTTTTATAATTATAATTATATATGAATGAACACTTTTTAATAATGTTTTTGTTATGAATAATACATATATAATAATATTATAGGAAGGATAATATACAAATAAATATATATAAATGTTTTTGATCATAATATAAATACATATTTTATAATATTTTTATAATAATAATTATATATGAATGAACACTTTTTTAATAATGTTTTTGTTATTAATAATACATATATAATAATATTATAGGAAGGATAATATACAAATAAATATATATAAATGTTTTTGATCATAATATAAATACATATTTTATAATATTTTTATAATTATAATTATATATGAATGAACACTTTTTAATAATGATTTTAATAATAATAATACATATATATTAATATTATAGTAAGGATAATACGCAATTAAATATTGACAGGTTTTTTTTATCATATTATAAATACGTATTTTAAAATTTTTATATAAAAATAATTATATATGAATGAACACTTTTTAATGATGTTTTTGTAATTAATAAAACATATATAATAATATTATAGGAAGGATAATATGCAAATAAATATTCACAGGTTTTTTTATCATAATATAAATACATAGTTTAAAGTTTTTTTATAATTAAAATTATATATGAATGAACACTTTTTAATAATGTTTTTGTTATGAATAATACATATATAATAATATTATATGAAGGATAATATACAAATAAATATATATAAATGTTTTTGATCATAATATAAATACATATTTTATAATATTTTTATAATTATAATTATATATGAATAAACACTTTTTAATAATGTTTTATTTAATAATAATACATATATATTAATATTATAGTAAGGATAATATGCAATTAAATATTGACAGGTTTTTTTTATCATAATATAAATACATATTTTAAAATTTTTATATAAAAATAATTATGTATGAATGAACACTTTTTAATGATGTTTTTGTAATTAATAATACATATATAATAATATTATAGGAAGGATGATATGCAAATAAATATTCACAGGTTTTTTTTATCATAATATAAATACATAGTTTAAAGTTTTTTTAAAATAATAATTATATATGAATGAACACTTTTTAGTAATGTTTTTGTAATTAATAATACAAATATAATAATATTATAGAAACGATAATATGCAAATAAATATTGACAGGTTTTTTTGATCATAATATAAATACATAGTTTAAAGTTTTTTTATAATTATAATTATATATGAATGAACACTTTTTAATAATGTTTTTGTTATGAATAATACATATATAATAATATTATAGGAAGGATAATATACAAATAAATATATATAAATGTTTTTGATTATAATATAAATACATATTTTATAATATTTTTATAATAATAATTATATATGAATGAACACTTTTTAGTAATGTTTTTGTAATTAATAATACAAATATAATAATATTATAGAAACGATAATATGCAAATAAATATTGACAGGTTTTTTTGATCATAATATAAATACATAGTTTAAAGTTTTTTTATAATTATAATTATATATGAATGAACACTTTTTAATAATGTTTTTGTTATGAATAATACATATATAATAATATTATAGGAAGGATAATATACAAATAAATATATATAAATGTTTTTGATTATAATATAAATACATATTTTATAATATTTTTATAATAATAATTATATATGAATGAACACTTTTTAATAATGTTTTTGTTATTAATAATACATATATAATAATATTATAGGAAGGATAATATACAAATAAATATATAAAAATGTGTTTGATCATAATATAAATACATATTTTATAATATTTTTATAATTATAATTATATATGAATGAACACTTTTTAATAATGATTTTAATAATAATAATACATATATATTAATATTATAGTAAGGATAATATGCAAATAAATATTGACAGGTTTTTTTTATCATAATATAAATACATATTTTAAAGTTTTTTATAATAATAATTATATATGAATGAACACTTTTTAGTAATGTTTTTGTAATTAATAATACAAATATAATAATATTATAGAAACGATAATATGAAAATAAATATTGACAGGTTTTTTTGATCATAATATAAATACATAGTTTAAAGTTTTTTTATAATTATAATTATATATGAATGAACACTTTTTAATAATGTTTTGTTATGAATAATACATATATAATAATATTATAGGAAGGATAATATACAAATAAATATATAAAAATGTTTTTGATCATAATATAAATACATATTTTATAATATTTTTATAATTATAATTATATATGAATGAACACTTTTTAATAATGTTTTTAATAATAATAATACATATATTAATATTATAGTAAGGATAATATGCAATTAAATATTGACAGGTTTTTTTTTATCATAATATAAATACATATTTTATAATATTTTTATAATAATAATTATATATGAATGAACACTTTTTAATAATGTTTTTGTTATTAATAATACATATATAATAATATTATAGGAAGGATAATATACAAATAAATATATATAAATGTTTTTGATCATAATATAAATACATATTTTATAATATTTTTATAATAATAATTATATATGAATGAACACTTTTGAATAATGTTTTTGTTATTAATAATACATATATAATAATATTATAGGAAGGATAATATACAAATAAATATATATAAATGTTTTTGATCATAATATAAATACATATTTTATAATATTTTTATAATAATAATTATATATGAATGAACACTTTTTAATAATGTTTTTGTTATTAATAATACATATATAATAATATTATAGGAAGGATAATATGCAAATAAATATTCACAGGTTTTTTTGATCATAATATAAATACATAGTTTAAAGTTTTTTTATAATAATAATTATATATGAATGAACACTTTTTAGTAATGTTTTTGTAATTAATAATACAAATATAATAATATTATAGAAACGATAATATGCAAATAAATATTGACAGGTTTTTTTGATCATAATATAAATACATAGTTTAAAGTTTTTTATAATTATAATTATATATGAATGAACACTTTTTAATAATGTTTTTGTTATGAATAATACATATATAATAATATTATAGGAAGGATAATATACAAATAAATATATATAAATGTTTTTGATCATAAAATAAATACATATTTTATAATATTTTTATAATAATAATAATATATTAATGAACACTTTTTAATAATGTTTTTGTTATGAATAATACATATATAATAATATTATAGGAAAGATAATATACAAATAAATATATATAAATGTTTTTGATCATAATATAAATACATATTTTATAATATTTTTATAATTATAATTATATATGAATGAACACTTTTTAATAATGATTTTAATAATAATAATACATATATATTAATATTATAGTAAGGATAATATGCAATTAAATATTGACAGGTTTTTTTTATCATATTATAAATACATATTTTAAAATTTTTATATAAAAATAATTATATATGAATGAACACTTTTTAATGATGTTTTTGTAATTAATAATACATATATAATAATATTATAGGAAGGATAATATGCAAATAAATATTCACAGGTTTTTTTTATCATAATATAAATACATATTTTAAAGTTTTTTATAATAATAATTATATATGAATGAACACTTTTTAGTAATGTTTTTGTAATTAATAATACAAATATAATAATATTATAGAAACGATAATATGCAAATAAATATTGACAGGTTTTTTTGATCATAATATAAATACATAGTGTAAAGTTTTTTTATAATTATAATTATATATGAATGAACACTTTTTAATAATGTTTTTGTTATGAATAATACATATATAATAATATTATAGGAAGGATAATATACAAATAAATATATATAAATGTTTTTGATCATAATATAAATACATATTTTATAATATTTTTATAATAATAATTATATATGAATGAACACTTTTTTAATAATGTTTTTGTTATTAATAATACATATATAATAATATTATAGGAAGGATAATATACAAATAAATATATATAAATGTTTTTGATCATAATATAAATACATATTTTATAATATTTTTATAATAATAATTATATATGAATGAACACTTTTTAATAATGTTTTTGTTATTAATAATACATATATAATAATATTATAGGAAGGATAATATGCAAATAAATATTCACAGGTTTTTTTATCATAATATAAATACATATTTTAAAGTTTTTTATAATAATAATAATATATGAATGAACACTTTTTAGTAATGTTTTTGTAATTAATAATACAAATATAATAATATTATAGAAACGATAATATGCAAATAAATATTGACAGGTTTTTTTGATCATAATATAAATACATAGTTTAAAGTTTTTTTATAATAATAATTATATATGAATGAACACTTTTTAGTAATGTTTTTGTAATTAATAATACAAATATAATAATATTATAGAAACGATAATATGCAAATAAATATTGACAGGTTTTTTTGATCATAATATAAATACATAGTGTAAAGTTTTTTTATAATTATAATTATATATGAATGAACACTTTTTAATAATGTTTTTGTTATGAATAATACATATATAATAATATTATAGGAAGGATATTATACAAATAAATATATATAAATGTTTTTGATCATAATATAAATACATATTTTATAATATTTTTATAATAATAATTATATATGAATGAACACTTTTTTAATAATGTTTTTGTTATTAAAAATACATATATAATAATATTATAGGAAGGATAATATACAAATAAATATATATAAATGTTTTTGATCATAATATAAATACATATTTTATAATATTTTTATAATTATAATTATATATGAATGAACACTTTTTAATAATGATTTTAATAATAATAATACATATATATTAATATTATAGTAAGGATAATACGCAATTAAATATTGACAGGTTTTTTTTATCATATTATAAATACGTATTTTAAAATTTTTATATAAAAATAATTATATATGAATGAACACTTTTTAATGATGTTTTTGTAATTAATAATACATATATAATAATATTATAGGAAGGATAATATGCAAATAAATATTCACAGGTTTTTTTATCATAATATAAATACATATTTTAAAGTTTTTTATAATAATAATTATATATGAATGAACACTTTTTAGTAATGTTTTTGTAATTAATAATAAAAATATAATAATATTATAGAAACGATAATATGAAAATAAATATTGACAGGTTTTTTTGATCATAATATAAATACATAGTGTAAAGTTTTTTTATAATTATAATTATATATGAATGAACACTTTTTAATAATGTTTTTGTTATGAATAATACATATATAATAATATTATAGGAAGGATAATATACAAATAAATATATATAAATGTTTTTGATCATAATATAAATACATATTTTATAATATTTTTATAATAATAATTATATATGAATGAACACTTTTTTAATAATGTTTTTGTTATTAATAATACATATATAATAATATTATAGGAAGGATAATATACAAATAAATATATATAAATGTTTTTGATCATAATATAAATACATATTTTATAATATTTTTATAATAATAATTATATATGAATGAACACTTTTTAATAATGTTTTTGTTATTAATAATACATATATAATAATATTATAGGAAGGATAATATGCAAATAAATATTCACAGGTTTTTTTATCATAATATAAATACATATTTTAAAGTTTTTTATAATAATAATAATATATGAATGAACACTTTTTAGTAATGTTTTTGTAATTAATAATACAAATATAATAATATTATAGAAACGATAATATGCAAATAAATATTGACAGGTTTTTTTGATCATAATATAAATACATAGTTTAAAGTTTTTTTATAATAATAATTATATATGAATGAACACTTTTTAGTAATGTTTTTGTAATTAATAATACAAATATAATAATATTATAGAAACGATAATATGCAAATAAATATTGACAGGTTTTTTTGATCATAATATAAATACATAGTGTAAAGTTTTTTTATAATTATAATTATATATGAATGAACACTTTTTAATAATGTTTTTGTTATGAATAATACATATATAATAATATTATAGGAAGGATATTATACAAATAAATATATATAAATGTTTTTGATCATAATATAAATACATATTTTATAATATTTTTATAATAATAATTATATATGAATGAACACTTTTTTAATAATGTTTTTGTTATTAAAAATACATATATAATAATATTATAGGAAGGATAATATACAAATAAATATATATAAATGTTTTTGATCATAATATAAATACATATTTTATAATATTTTTATAATTATAATTATATATGAATGAACACTTTTTAATAATGATTTTAATAATAATAATACATATATATTAATATTATAGTAAGGATAATACGCAATTAAATATTGACAGGTTTTTTTTATCATATTATAAATACGTATTTTAAAATTTTTATATAAAAATAATTATATATGAATGAACACTTTTTAATGATGTTTTTGTAATTAATAATACATATATAATAATATTATAGGAAGGATAATATGCAAATAAATATTCACAGGTTTTTTTATCATAATATAAATACATATTTTAAAGTTTTTTATAATAATAATTATATATGAATGAACACTTTTTAGTAATGTTTTTGTAATTAATAATAAAAATATAATAATATTATAGAAACGATAATATGAAAATAAATATTGACAGGTTTTTTTGATCATAATATAAATACATAGTTTTAAGTTTTTTTATAATTATAATTATATATGAATGAACACTTTTTAATAATGTTTTTGTTATGAATAATACATATATATTAATATTATAGTAAGGATAATATGCAATTAAATATTGACAGGTTTTTTTTATCATAATATAAATACATATTTTAAAATTTTTATATAAAAATAATTATGTATGAATGAACACTTTTTAATAATGTTTTTGTTATTAATAATACATATATAATAATATTATAGGAAGGATAATATACAAATAAATATATATAAATGTTTTTGATCATAATATAAATACATTTTTTATAATATTTTTATAATAATAATTTTATATGAATGAATACTTTTGAATAATGTTTTTGTTATTAATAATACATATATAATAATATTATAGGAAGGATAATATACAAATAAATATATATAAATGTTTTTGATCATAATATAAATACATATTTTATAATATTTTTATAATTATAATTATATATGAATGAACACTTTTTAATAATGTTTTTAATAATAATAATACATATATATTAATATTATAGTAAGGATAATATGCAAATAAATATTCACAGGTTTTTTTTATCATAATATAAATAAATATTTTAAAGTTTTTTATAATAATAATTATATATGAATGAACACTTTTTAGTAATGTTTTTGTAATTAATAATACAAATATAATAATATTATAGAAACGATAATATGAAAATAAATATTGACAGGTTTTTTTGATCATAATATAAATACATAGTTTAATGTTTTTTTATAATTATAATTATATATGAATGAACACTTTTTAATAATGTTTTTGTTATGAATAATACTTATATAATAATATTATAGTAAGGATAATATGCAATTAAATATTGACAGGTTTTTTTATCATAATATAAATACATATTTTATAATTTTTATATAAAAATAATTATATATGAATGAACACTTTTTAATGATGTTTTTGTTATTAATAATACATATATAATAATATTATAGGAAGGATAATATACAAATAAATATATATAAATGTTTTTGATCATAATATAAATACATATTTTATAATATTTTTATAATAATAATTATATATGAATGAACACTTTTGAATAATGTTTTTGTTATTAATAATACATATATAATAATATTATAGGAAGGATAATATACAAATAAATATATATAAATGTTTTTGATCATAATATAAATACATATTTTATAATATTTTTATAATAATAATTATATATGAATGAACACTTTTTAATAATGTTTTTGTTATTAATAATACATATATAATAATATTATAGGAAGGATAATATGCAAATAAATATTCACAGGTTTTTTTATCATAATATAAATACATATTTTAAAGTTTTTTATAATAATAATAATATATGAATGAACACTTTTTAGTAATGTTTTTGTAATTAGTAATACAAATATAATAATATTATAGAAACGATAATATGCAAAAAAATATTGACAGGTTTTTTTGATCATAATATAAATACATAGTTTAAAGTTTTTTTATAATAATAATTATATATGAATGAACACTTTTTAGTAATGTTTTTGTAATTAATAATACAAATATAATAATATTATAGAAACGATAATATGCAAATAAATATTGACAGGTTTTTTTTATCATAATATAAATACAAAGTTTAAAGTTTTTTTATAATTATAATTATATATGAATGAACACTTTTTAATAATGTTTTTGTTATGAATAATACATATATAATAATATTATAGGAAGGATAATATACAAATAAATATATATAAATGTTTTTGATCATAATATAAATACATATTTTATAATATTTTTATAATAATAATTATATATGAATGAACACTTTTTAATAATGTTTTTGTTATTAATAATACATATATAATAATATTATAGGAAGGATAATATACAAATAAATATATATAAATGTTTTTGATCATAATATAAATACATATTTTATAATATTTTTATAATAATAATTATATATGAATGAACACTTTTTAATGATGTTTTTGTAATTAATAATACATATATAATAATATTATAGGAAGGATAATATGCAAATAAATATTCACAGTTTTTTTTTATCATAATATAAATACATATTTAAAAGTTTTTTATATTAATAATTATATATGAATGAACACTTTTTAGTAATGTTTTTGTAATTAATAATACAAATATAATAATATTATAGAAACGATAATATGAAAATAAATATTGACAGGTTTTTTTGATCATAATATAAATACATAGTTTAAAGTTTTTTTATAATTATAATTATATATAAATGAGAACTTTTTAATAATGTTTTTGTTATGAATAATACATATATAGTAATATTATAGGAAGGATAATATACAAATAAATATATAAAAATGTTTTTGATCATAATATAAATACATATTTTATAATATTTTTATAATTATAATTATATATGAATGAACACTTTTTAATAATGTTTTTAATAATAATAATACATATATATTAATATTATAGTAAGGATAATATGCAATTAAATATTGACAGGTTTTTTTTTTATCATAATATAAATACATATTTTATAATTTTTATATAAAAATAATTAGATATGAATAAACACTTTTTAATGATGTTTTTGTTATTAATAATACATATATAATAATATTATAGGAAGGATAATATACAAATAAATATATATAAATGTTTTTGATCATAATATAAATACATATTTTATAATATTTTTATAATAATAATTATATATGAATGAACACTTTTTAATGATGTTTTTGTAATTAATAATACATATATAATAATATTATAGGAAGGATAATATGCAAATAAATATTCACAGTTTTTTTATCATAATATAAATACATATTTAAAAGTTTTTTATAATAATAATTATATATGAATGAACACTTTTTAGTAATGTTTTTGTAATTAATAATACAAATATAATAATATTATAGAAACGATAATATGAAAATAAATATTGACAGGTTTTTTTGATCATAATATAAATACATAGTTTAAAGTTTTTTTATAATTATAATTATATATGAATGAACACTTTTTAATAATGTTTTTGTTATGAATAATACATATATAATAATATTATAGGAAGGATAATATACAAATAAATATATAAAAATGTTTTTGATCATAATATAAATACATATTTTATAATATTTTTTTAATTATAATTATATATGAATGAACACTTTTTAATAATGTTTTTAATAATAATAATACATATATATTAATATTATAGTAAGGATAATATGCAATTAAATATTGACAGGTTTTTTTTTATCATAATATAAATACATATTTTATAATTTTTATATAACAATAATTATATATGAATGAACACTTTTTAATGATGTTTTTGTTATTAATAATACATATATAATAATATTATAGGAAGGATATTATACAAATAAATATATATAAATGTTTTTGATCATAATATAAATACATATTTTATAATATTTTTATAATAATAATTATATATGAATGAACACTTTTGAATAATATTTTTGTTATTAATAATACATATATAATAATATTATAGGAAGGATAATATACAAATAAATATATAAAAATGTTTTTGATCATAATATAAATACATATTTTAAAGTTTTTTATAATAATAATAATGTATGAATGAACACTTTTTAGTAATGTTTTTGTAATTAATAATACAAATATAATAATATTATAGAAACGATAATATGCAAATAAATATTGACAGGTTTTTTTGATCATAATATAAATACATAGTTTAAAGTTTTTTTATAATAATAATTATATATGAATGAACACTTTTTAGTAATGTTTTTGTAATTAATAATACAAATATAATAATATTATAGAAACGATAATATGCAAATAAATATTGACAGGTTTTTTTGATTATAATATAAATACATAGTTTAAAGTTTTTTTATAATTATAATTATATATGAATGAACACTTTTTAATAATGTTTTTGTTATGAATAATACATATATAATAATATTATAGGAAGGATAATATACAAATAAATATATATAAATGTTTTTGATCATAATATAAATACATATTTTATAATATTTTTATAATAATAATTATATATGAATGAACACTTTTGAATAATGTTTTTGTTATTAATAATACACATATAATAATATTATAGGAAGGATAATATACAAATAAATATATATAAATGTTTTTGATCATAATATAAATACATATTTTATAATATTTTTATAATAATAATTATATATGAATGAACACTTTTTAATAATGTTTTTGTTATTAATAATACATATATAATAATATTATAGGAAGGATAATATGCAAATAAATATTCACAGGTTTTTTTATCATAATATAAATACATATTTTAAAGTTTTTTATAATAATAATAATATATGAATGAACACTTTTTAGTAATGTTTTTGTAATTAGTAATACAAATATAATAATATTATAGAAACGATAATATGCAAAAAAATATTGACAGGTTTTTTTGATCATAATATAAATACATAGTTTAAAGTTTTTTTATAATAATAATTATATATGAATGAACACTTTTTAGTAATGTTTTTGTAATTAATAATACAAATATAATAATATTATAGAAACGATAATATGCAAATAAATATTGACAGGTTTTTTTTATCATAATATAAATACATATTTAAAAGTTTTTTTATAATTATAATTATATATGAATGAACACTTTTTAGTAATGTTTTTGTAATTAATAATACAAATATAATAATATTATAGAAACGATAATATGAAAATAAATATTGACAGGTTTTTTTGATCATAATATAAATACATAGTTTAAAGTTTTTTTATAATTATAATTATATATGAATGAACACTTTTTAATAATGTTTTTGTTATGAATAATACATATATAATAATATTATAGGAAGGATAATATACAAATAAATATATAAAAATGTTTTTGATCATAATATAAATACATATTTTATAATATTTTTTTAATTATAATTATATATGAATGAACACTTTTTAATAATGTTTTTAATAATAATAATACATATATATTAATATTATAGTAAGGATAATATGCAATTAAATATTGACAGGTTTTTTTTATCATAATATAAATACATATTTTATAATTTTTATATAACAATAATTATATATGAATGAACACTTTTTAATGATGTTTTTGTTATTAATAATACATATATAATAATATTATAGGAAGGATATTATACAAATAAATATATATAAATGTTTTTGATCATAATATAAATACATATTTTATAATATTTTTATAATAATAATTATATATGAATGAACACTTTTGAATACTATTTTTGTTATTAATAATACATATATAATAATATTATAGGAAGGATAATATACAAATAAATATATAAAAATGTTTTTGATCATAATATAAATACATATTTTATAATATTTTTATAATAATAATTATATATGAATGAACACTTTTTAATAATGTTTTTGTTATTAATAATACATATATAATAATATTATAGGAAGGATAATATACAAATAAATATATATAAATGTTTTTGATCATAATATAAATACATATTTTATAATATTTTTATAATTATAATTATATATGATGAACACTTTTTAATAATGATTTTAATAATAATAATACATATATATTAATATTATAGTAAGGATAATATGCAATTAAATATTGACTGGTTTTTTTTATCATATTATAAATACATATTTTAAAATTTTTATATAAAAATAATTATATATGAATGAACAATTTTTAATGATGTTTTTGTAATTAATAATACATATATAATAATATTATAGGAAGGATAATATGCAAATAAATATTCACAGGTTTTTTTATCATAATATAAATACATATTTTAAAGTTTTTTATAATAATAATTATATATGAATGAACACTTTTTAGTAATGTTTTTGTAATTAATAATACAAATATAATAATATTATAGAAACGATAATATGAAAATAAATATTGACAGGTTTTTTTGATCATAATATAAATACATAGTTTAAAGTTTTTTTATAATTATAATTATATATGAATGAACACTTTTTAATAATGTTTTTGTTATGAATAATACATATATAATAATATTATAGGAAAGATAATATACAAATAAATATATAAAAATGTTTTTGATCATAATATAAATACATATTTTATAATATTTTTATAATTATAATTATATATGAATGAACACTTTTTAATAATGTTTTTAATAATAATAATACATATATATTAATATTATAGTAAGGATAATATGCAATTAAATATTGAAAGGTTTTTTTTTATCATAATATAAATACATATTTTATAATTTTTATATAAAAATAATTATATATGAATGAACACTTTTTAATGATGTTTTTGTTATTAATAATACATATATAATAATATTATAGGAAGGATAATATACAAATAAATATATATAAATGTTTTTGATCATAATATAAATACATATTTTATAATATTTTTATAATAATAATTATATATGAATAAACACTTTTGAATAATGTTTTTGTTATTAATAATACATATATAATAATATTATAGGAAGAATAATATGCAAATAAATATTCACAGGTTTTTTTATCATAATATAAATACATATTTTAAAGTTTTTTATAATAATAATAATATATGAATGAACACTTTTTAGTAATGTTTTTGTAATTAATAATCCAAATATAATAATATTATAGAAACGATAATATGGAAATAAATATTGACAGGTTTTTTTGATCATAATATAAATACATAGTTTAAAGTTTTTTTATAATAATAATTATATATGAATGAACACTTTTTAGTAATGTTTTTGTAATTAATAATAAAAATATAATAATATTATAGAAACGATAATATGCAAATAAATATTGACAGGTTTTTTTGATCATAATATAAATACATAGTTTAAAGTTTTTTTATAATTATAATTATATATGAATGAACACTTTTTAATAATGTTTTTGTTATGAATAATACATATATAATAATATTATAGGAAGGATAATATACAAATAAATATATATAAATGTTTTTGATCATAATATAAATACATATTTTATAATATTTTTATAATAATAATTATATATGAATGAACACTTTTTAATAATGTTTTTGTTATGAATAATAAATATATAATAATATTATAGGAAGGATAATATACAAATAAATATATATAAATGTTTTTGATCATAATATAAATACATATTTTATAATATTTTTATAATAATAATTATATATGAATGAACACTTTTTAATCATGTTTTTGTTATTAATAATACATATATAATGATATTATAGGAAGGAAAATATACAAATAAATATATATAAATGTTTTTGATCATAATATAAATACATATTTTATAATATTTTTATAATTATAATTATATATAAATGAACACTTTTTAATAATGTTTTTAATAATAATAATACATATATATTAATATTATAGTAAGGATAATATGCAATTAAATATTGACAGGTTTTTTTTATCATAATATAAATACATATTTTAAAATTTTTATATAAAAATAATTATATATGAATGAACACTTTTTAATGATGTTTTTGTTATTAATAATACATATATAATAATATTATAGGAATGATAATATACAAATAAATATATATAAATGGTTTTGATCATAATATAAATACATATTTTATAATATTTTTATAATAATAATTTTATATGAATGAACACTTTTGAATAATGTTTTTGTTATTAATAATACATATATAATAATATTATAGGAAGGATAATATACAAATAAATATATATAAATGTTTTTGATCATAATATAAATACATATTTTATAATATTTTTATAATAATAATTATATATGAATGAACACTTTTTAGTAATGTTTTTGTAATTAATAATACAAATATAATAATATTATAGAAACGATAATATGCAAATAGATATTGACAGGTTTTTTTGAACATAATATAAATACATAGTTTAAAGTTTTTTTATAATAATAATTATATATGAATGAACACTTTTTAGTAATGTTTTTGTAATTAATAATACAAATATAATAATATTATAGAAACGATAATATGCAAATAAATATTGACAGGTTTTTTGATCATAATATAAATACATAGTTTAAAGTTTTTTTATAATTATAATTATATATGAATGAACACTTTTTAATAATGTTTTTGTTATGAATAATACATATATAATAATATTATAGAAAGGATAATATACAAATAAATATATATAAATGTTTTTGATCATAATATAAATACATATTTTATAATATTTTTATAATAATAATAATATATGAATGAACACTTTTTAATAATGTTTTTGTTATTAATAATACATATATAATAATATTATAGGAAGGATAATATACAAATAAATATATATAAATGTTTTTGATCATAATATAAAAACATATTTTATAATATTTTTATAATAATAATTATACATGAATGAACACTTTTTAATAATGTTTTTGTTATTAATAATACATATATAATAATATTATAGGAAGGATAATATACAAATAAATATATATAAATGTTTTTGATCATAATATAAATACATATTTTATAATATTTTTATAATTATAATTATATATGAATGAACACTTTTTAATAATGTTTTTGTTATTAATAATACATATATAATAATATTATAGGAAGGATAATATACAAATAAATATATATAAATGTTTTTGATCATAATATAAATACATATTTTATAATATTTTTATAATAATAATTACATATGAATGAACACTTTTTAATGATGTTTTTGTTATTAATAATACATATATAATAATATTATAGGAAGGATAATATACAAATAAATATATATAAATGTTTTTGATCATAATATAAATACATATTTTATAATATTTTTTATAATTATAATTATATATGAATGAACACTTTTTAATAATGTTTTTAATAATAATAATACATATATATTAATATTATAGGAAGGATAATATGCAATTAAATATTGACAGGTTTTTTTTATCATAATATAAATACATATTTTAAATCTTTTTATAATAATAATTATATATGAATGAACACTTTTTAGTAATGTTTTTGTAATTAATAATACAAATATAATAATATTAAAGAAACAATAATATGCAAATAAATATTGACAGGTTTTTTTGATCATAATATAAATACATAGTTTAAAGTTTTTTTATAATTATAATTATATATGAATGAACACTTTTTAATAATGTTTTTGTTATGAATAATACATATATAATAATATTATAGGAAGGATAATATACAAATAAATATATAAAAATGTTTTTGATCATAATATAAATACATATTTTATAATATTTTTATAATTATAATTATATATGAATGACCACTTTTTAATAATGTTTTTAATAATAATAATACATATATATTAATATTATAGTAAGGATAATATGCAATTAAATATTGACAGGTTTTTTTTATCATAATATAAATACATATTTTATAATTTTTATATAAAAATAATTATATATGAATGAACACTTTTTAATGATGTTTTTGTTATGAATAATACATATATAATAATATTATAGGAAGGATAATATACAAATAAATATATATAAATGTTTTTGATCATAATATAAATACATATTTTATAATATTTTTATAATAATAATTATATATGAATGAACACTTTTTAATAATGTTTTTGTTATTAATAATACATATATAATAATATTATAGGAAGGATAATATGCAAATAAATATTCACAGGTTTTTTTATCATAATATAAATACATATTTTAAAGTTTTTTTTTTTAATAATAATAATATATGAATGAACACTTTTTAGTAATGTTTTTGTAATTAATAATACAAATATAATAATATTATAGAAACGATAATATGCAAATAAATATTGACAGGTTTTTTTGATCATAATATAAATACATAGTTTAAAGTTTTTTTATAATAATAATTATATATGAATGAACACTTTTTAGTAATGTGTTTGTAATTAATAATAAAAATATAATAATATTATAGAAACGATAATATGCAAATAAATATTGACAGGTTTTTTTGATCATAATATAAATACATAGTTTAAAGTTTTTTTATAATTATAATTATATATGAATGAACACTTTTTAATAATGTTTTTGTTATGAATAATACATATATAATAATATTATAGGAAGGATAATATACAAATAAATATATATAAATGTTTTTGATCATAATATAAATACATATTTTATAATATTTTTATAATAATAATTATATATGAATGAACACTTTTTAATAATGTTTTTGTTATGAATAATAAATATATAATAATATTATAGGAAGGATAATATACAAATAAATATATATAAATGTTTTTGATCATAATATAAATACATATTTTATAATATTTTTATAATAATAATTATAAATGAATGAACACTTTTTATTAATGTTTTTGTTATTAATAATACATATATAATGATATTATAGGAAGGATAATATACAAATAAATATATATAAATGTTTTTGATCATAATATAAATACATATTTTATAATATTTTTATAATTATAATTATATATGAATGAACACTTTTTAATAATGTTTTTAATAATAATAATACATATATATTAATATTATAGTAAGGATAATATGCAATTAAATATTGACAGGTTTTTTTTATCATAATATAAATACATATTTTAAAATTTTTATATAAAAATAATTATATATGAATGAACACTTTTTAATGATGTTTTTGTTATTAATAATACATATATAATAATATTATAGGAATGATAATATACAAATAAATATATATAAATGTTTTTGATCATAATATAAATACATATTTTATAATATTTTTATAATAATAATTTTATATGAATGAACACTTTTGAATAATGTTTTTGTTATTAATAATACATATATAATAATATTATAGGAAGGATAATATACAAATAAATATATATAAATGTTTTTGATCATAATATAAATACATATTTTATAATATTTTTATAATAATAATTATATATGAATGAACACTTTTTAGTAATGTTTTTGTAATTAATAATACAAATATAATAATATTATAGAAACGATAATATGCAAATAGATATTGACAGGTTTTTTTGAACATAATATAAATACATAGTTTAAAGTTTTTTTATAATAATAACTATATATGAATGAACACTTTTTAGTAATGTTTTTGTAATTAATAATACAAATATAATAATATTATAGAAACGATAATATGCAAATAAATATTGACAGGTTTTTTGATCATAATATAAATACATAGTTTAAAGTTTTTTTATAATTATAATTATATATGAATGAACACTTTTTAATAATGTTTTTGTTATGAATAATACATATATAATAATATTATAGAAAGGATAATATACAAATAAATATATATAAATGTTTTTGATCATAATATAAATACATATTTTATAATATTTTTATAATAATAATAATATATGAATGAACACTTTTTAATAATGTTTTTGTTATTAATAATACATATATAATAATATTATAGGAAGGATAATATACAAATAAATATATATAAATGTTTTTGATCATAATATAAAAACATATTTTATAATATTTTTATAATAATAATTATATATGAATGAACACTTTTTAATAATGTTTTTGTTATTAATAATACATATATAATAATATTATAGGAAGGATAATATACAAATAAATATATATAAATGTTTTTGATCATAATATAAATACATATTTTATAATATTTTTATAATTATAATTATATATGAATGAACACTTTTTAATAATGTTTTTGTTATTAATAATACATATATAATAATATTATAGGAAGGATAATATACAAATAAATATATATAAATGTTTTTGATCATAATATAAATACATATTTTATAATATTTTTATAATAATAATTACATATGAATGAACACTTTTTAATGATGTTTTTGTTATTAATAATACATATATAATAATATTATAGGAAGGATAATATACAAATAAATATATATAAATGTTTTTGATCATAATATAAATACATATTTTATAATATTTTTTATAATTATAATTATATATGAATGAACACTTTTTAATAATGTTTTTAATAATAATAATACATATATATTAATATTATAGGAAGGATAATATGCAATTAAATATTGACAGGTTTTTTTTATCATAATATAAATACATATTTTAAATCTTTTTATAATAATAATTATATATGAATGAACACTTTTTAGTAATGTTTTTGTAATTAATAATACAAATATAATAATATTAAAGAAACAATAATATGCAAATAAATATTGACAGGTTTTTTTGATCATAATATAAATACATAGTTTAAAGTTTTTTTATAATTATAATTATATATGAATGAACACTTTTTAATAATGTTTTTGTTATGAATAATACATATATAATAATATTATAGGAAGGATAATATACAAATAAATATATAAAAATGTTTTTGATCATAATATAAATACATATTTTATAATATTTTTATAATTATAATTATATATGAATGACCACTTTTTAATAATGTTTTTAATAATAATAATACATATATATTAATATTATAGTAAGGATAATATGCAATTAAATATTGACAGGTTTTTTTTATCATAATATAAATACATATTTTATAATTTTTATATAAAAATAATTATATATGAATGAACACTTTTTAATGATGTTTTTGTTATGAATAATACATATATAATAATATTATAGGAAGGATAATATACAAATAAATATATATAAATGTTTTTGATCATAATATAAATACATATTTTATAATATTTTTATAATAATAATTATATATGAATGAACACTTTTGAATAATGTTTTTGTTATTAATAATACATATATAATAATATTTTAGGAAGGATAATATACAAATAAATATATATAAATGTTTTTGATCATAATATAAATACATATTTTATAATATTTTTATAATAATAATTATATATGAATGAACACTTTTTAATAATGTTTTTGTTATTAATAATACATATATAATAATATTATAGGAAGGATAATATGCAAATAAATATTCACAGGTTTTTTTATCATAATATAAATACATATTTTAAAGTTTTTTTTTTTAATAATAATAATATATGAATGAACACTTTTTAGTAATGTTTTTGTAATTAATAATACAAATATAATAATATTATAGAAACGATAATATGCAAATAAATATTGACAGGTTTTTTTGATCATAATATAAATACATAGTTTAAAGTTTTTTTATAATAATAATTATATATGAATGAACACTTTTTAGTAATGTTTTTGTAATTAATAATACAAATATAATAATATTATAGAAACGATAATATGCAAATAAATATTGACAGGTTTTTTTGATCATAATATAAATACATAGTTTAAAGTTTTTTTATAATTATAATTATATATGAATGAACACTTTTTAATAATGTTTTTGTTATGAATAATACATGTATAATAATATTATAGGAAGGATAATATACAAATAAATATATATAAATGTTTTTGATCATAATATAAATACATATTTTATAATATTTTTATAATTATAATTATATATGAATGAACACTTTTTAATAATGTTTTTAATAATAATAATACATATATATTAATATTATAGTAAGGATAATATGCAATTAAATATTGACATGTTTTTTTTATCATAATATAAATACATATTTTAAAATTTTTATATAAAAATAATTATATATGAATGAACACTTTTTAATGATGTTTTTGTTATTAATAATACATATATAATAATATTATAGGAAGGATAATATACAAATAAATATATATAAATGTTTTTGATCATAATATAAATACATATTTTATAATATTTTTATAATAATAATTATATATGAATGAACACTTTTGAATAATGTTTTTGTTATTAATAATACATATATAATAATATTATAGGAAGGATAATATACAAATAAATATATATAAATGTTTTTGATCATAATATAAATACATATTTTATAATATTTTTATAATTCTTATTATACATGAATGAACACTTTTTAATAATGTTTTTAATAATAATAATACATATATATTAATATTATAGTAAGGATAATATGCAATTAAATATTGACAGGTTTTTTTTATCATAATATAAATACATATTTTAAAATTTTTATATAAAAATAATTATATATGAATGAACACTTTTTAATGATGTTTTTGTTATTAATAATACATATATAATAATATTATAGGAAGGATAATATACAAATAAATATATATAAATGTTTTTGATCATAATATAAATACATATTTTATAATATTTTTATAATAATAATTATATATGAATGAACACTTTTGAATAATGTTTTTGTTATTAATAATACATATATAATAATATTATAGGAAGGATAATATACAAATAAATATATATAAATGTTTTTGATCATAATATAAATACATATTTTATAATATTTTTATAATTATAATTATATATGAATGAACACTTTTTAATAATGTTTTTAATAATAATAATACATATATATTAATATTATAGGAAGGATAATATGCAATTAAATATTGACAGGTTTTTTTTATCATAATATAAATACATATTTTAAAGTTTTTTATAATAATAATTATATATGAATGAACACTTTTTAATAATGTTTTTGTTATGAATAATACATATATAATAATATTATAGGAAGGATAATATACAAATAAATATATAAAAATGTTTTTGATCATAATATAAATACATATTTTATAATATTTTTATAATTATAATTATATATGAATGACCACTTTTTAATAATGTTTTTAATAATAATAATACATATATATTAATATTATAGTAAGGATAATATGCAATTAAATATTGACAGGTTTTTTTTATCATAATATAAATACATATTTTAAAATTTTTATATAAAAATAATTATATATGAATGAACACTTTTTAATGATGTTTTTGTTATTAATAATACATATATAATAATATTATAGAAACGATAATATACAAATAAATATTGACAGGTTTTTTTGATCATAATATAAATACATAGTTTAAAGTTTTTTATAATAATAAATATATATGAATGAACACTTTTTAGTAATGTTTTTGTAATTAATAATACAAATATAATAATATTATAGAAACGATAATATGCAAATAAATATTGACAGGTTTTTTTGATCATAATATAAATACATAGTTTAAAGTTTTTTTATAATTATAATTATATATGAATGAACACTTTTTAATAATGTTTTTGTTATTAATAATACATATATAATAATATTATAGGAAGGATAATATACAAATAAATATATATAAATGTTTTTGATCATAATATAAATACATATTTTATAATATTTTTATAATTATAATTATATATGAATGAACACTTTTTAATAATGTTTTTAATAATAATAATACATATATATTAATATTATAGGAAGGATAATATGCAATTAAATATTGACAGGTTTTTTTTATCATAATATAAATACATATTTTAAAGTTTTTTATAATAATAATTATATATGAATGAACACTTTTTAGTAATGTTTTTGTAATTAATAATACAAATATAATAATATTATAGAAACGATAATATACAAATAAATATTGACAGGTTTTTTTGATCATAATATAAATACATAGTTTAAAGTTTTTTATAATAATAAATATATATGAATGAACACTTTTTAGTAATGTTTTTGTAATTAATAATACAAATATAATAATATTATAGAAACGATAATATGCAAATAAATATTGACAGGTTTTTTTGATCATAATATAAATACATAGTTTAAAGTTTTTTTATAATTATAATTATATATGAATGAACACTTTTTAATAATGTTTTTGTTATGAATAATACATATATAATAATATTATAGGAAGGATAATATACAAATAAATATATATAAATGTTTTTGATCATAATATAAATACATATTTTATAATATTTTTATAATTATAATAATATATGAATGAACACTTTTTAATAATGTTTTTGTTATGAATAATACATATATAATAATATTATAGGAAGGATAATATACAAATAAATATATATAAATGTTTTTGATCATAATATAAAAACATATTTTATAATATTTTTATAATAATAATTATATATGAATGAACACTTTTTAATAATGTTTTTGTTATTAATAATACATATATAATAATATTATAGGAAGGATAATATGCAAATAAATATTCACAGGTTTTTTTTATCATAATATAAATACATATTTTAAAGTTTTTTATAATAATAATTATATATGAATGAACACTTTTTAGTAATGTTTTTGTAATTAATAATACAAATATAATAATATTATAGAAACGATAATATGAAAATAAATATTGACAGTTTTTTTGATCATAATATAAATACATAGTTTAAAGTTTTTTTATAATTATAATTATATATGAACGAACACTTTTTAATAATGTTTTTGTTATGAATAATACATATATAATAATATTATAGGAAGGATAATATACAAATAAATATATATAAATGTTTTTGATCATAATATAAATACATATTTTATAATATTTTTATAATAATAATTATATATGAATGAACACTTTTGAATAATGTTTTTGTTATTAATAATACATATATACTAATATTATAGGAAGGATAATATACAAATAAATATATATAAATGTTTTTGATCATAATATAAATACATATTTTATAATATTTTTATAATAATAATTATATATGAATGAACACTTTTTAATAATGTTTTTGTTATTAATAATACATATATAATAATATTATAGGAAGGATAACATGCAAATAAATATTCACAGGTTTTTTTATCATAATATAAATACATATTTTAAAGTTTTTTATAATAATAATAATATATGAATGAACACTTTTTAGTAATGTTTTTGTAATTAATAATACAAATATAATAATATTATAGAAACGATAATATGCAAATAAATATTGACAGGTTTTTTTGATCATAATATAAATACATAGTTTAAAGTTTTTTTATAATTATAATTATATATGAATGAACACTTTTTAATAATGTTTTTGTTATGAATAATACATATATAATAATATTATAGGAAGGATAATATACAAATAAATATATATAAATGTTTTTGATCATAATATAAATACATATTTTATAATATTTTTATAATAATAATAATATATGAATGAACACTTTTTAATAATGTTTTTGTTATGAATAATACATATATAATAATATTATAGGAAGGATAATATACAAATAAATATATATAAATGTTTTTGATCATAATATAAATACATATTTTATAATATTTTTATAATAATAATTATATATGAATGAACACTTTTTAATAATGTTTTTGTTATTAATAATACATATATAATAATATTATAGGAAGGATAATATGCAAATAAATATTCACAGGTTTTTTTATCATAATATAAATACATATTTTAAAGTTTTTTTTTTTAATAATAATAATATATGAATGAACACTTTTTAGTAATGTTTTTGTAATTAATAATACAAATATAATAATATTATAGAAACGATAATATGCAAATAAATATTGACAGGTTTTTTTGATCATAATATAAATACATAGTTTAAAGTTTTTTTATAATAATAATTATATATGAATGAACACTTTTTAGTAATGTTTTTGTAATTAATAATACAAATATAATAATATTATAGAAACGATAATATGCAAATAAATATTGACAGGTTTTTTTGATCATAATATAAATACATAGTTTAAAGTTTTTTTATAATTATAATTATATATGAATGAACACTTTTTAATAATGTTTTTGTTATGAATAATACATGTATAATAATATTATAGGAAGGATAATATACAAATAAATATATATAAATGTTTTTGATCATAATATAAATACATATTTTATAATATTTTTATAATTATAATTATATATGAATGAACACTTTTTAATAATGTTTTTAATAATAATAATACATATATATTAATATTATAGTAAGGATAATATGCAATTAAATATTGACATGTTTTTTTTATCATAATATAAATACATATTTTAAAATTTTTATATAAAAATAATTATATATGAATGAACACTTTTTAATGATGTTTTTGTTATTAATAATACATATATAATAATATTATAGGAAGGATAATATACAAATAAATATATATAAATGTTTTTGATCATAATATAAATACATATTTTATAATATTTTTATAATAATAATTATATATGAATGAACACTTTTGAATAATGTTTTTGTTATTAATAATACATATATAATAATATTATAGGAAGGATAATATACAAATAAATATATATAAATGTTTTTGATCATAATATAAATACATATTTTATAATATTTTTATAATTCTTATTATACATGAATGAACACTTTTTAATAATGTTTTTAATAATAATAATACATATATATTAATATTATAGTAAGGATAATATGCAATTAAATATTGACAGGTTTTTTTTATCATAATATAAATACATATTTTAAAATTTTTATATAAAAATAATTATATATGAATGAACACTTTTTAATGATGTTTTTGTTATTAATAATACATATATAATAATATTATAGGAAGGATAATATACAAATAAATATATATAAATGTTTTTGATCATAATATAAATACATATTTTATAATATTTTTATAATAATAATTATATATGAATGAACACTTTTGAATAATGTTTTTGTTATTAATAATACATATATAATAATATTATAGGAAGGATAATATACAAATAAATATATATAAATGTTTTTGATCATAATATAAATACATATTTTATAATATTTTTATAATTATAATTATATATGAATGAACACTTTTTAATAATGTTTTTAATAATAATAATACATATATATTAATATTATAGGAAGGATAATATGCAATTAAATATTGACAGGTTTTTTTTATCATAATATAAATACATATTTTAAAGTTTTTTATAATAATAATTATATATGAATGAACACTTTTTAATAATGTTTTTGTTATGAATAATACATATATAATAATATTATAGGAAGGATAATATACAAATAAATATATAAAAATGTTTTTGATCATAATATAAATACATATTTTATAATATTTTTATAATTATAATTATATATGAATGACCACTTTTTAATAATGTTTTTAATAATAATAATACATATATATTAATATTATAGTAAGGATAATATGCAATTAAATATTGACAGGTTTTTTTTATCATAATATAAATACATATTTTAAAATTTTTATATAAAAATAATTATATATGAATGAACACTTTTTAATGATGTTTTTGTTATTAATAATACATATATAATAATATTATAGGAAGGATAATATACAAATAAATATATATAAATGTTTTTGATCATAATATAAATACATATTTTATAATATTTTTATAATAATAATTATATATGAATGAACACTTTTGAATAATGTTTTTGTTATTAATAATACATATATAATAATATTATAGGAAGGATAATATACAAATAAATATATATAAATGTTTTTGATCATAATATAAATACATATTTTATAATATTTTTATAATTATAATTATATATGAATGAACACTTTTTAATAATGTTTTTAATAATAATAATACATATATATTAATATTATAGGAAGGATAATATGCAATTAAATATTGACAGGTTTTTTTTATCATAATATAAATACATATTTTAAAGTTTTTTATAATAATAATTATATATGAATGAACACTTTTTAGTAATGTTTTTGTAATTAATAATACAAATATAATAATATTATAGAAACGATAATATGCAAATAAATATTGACAGGTTTTTTTGATCATAATATAAATACATAGTTTAAAGTTTTTTATAATAATAAATATATATGAATGAACACTTTTTAGTAATGTTTTTGTAATTAATAATACAAATATAATAATATTATAGAAACGATAATATGCAAATAAATATTGACAGGTTTTTTTGATCATAATATAAATACATAGTTTAAAGTTTTTTTATAATTATAATTATATATGAATGAACACTTTTTAATAATGTTTTTGTTATGAATAATACATATATAATAATATTATAGGAAGGATAATATACAAATAAATATATATAAATGTTTTTGATCATAATATAAATACATATTTTATAATATTTTTATAATTATAATAATATATGAATGAACACTTTTTAATAATGTTTTTGTTATGAATAATACATATATAATAATATTATAGGAAGGATAATATACAAATAAATATATATAAATGTTTTTGATCATAATATAAAAACATATTTTATAATATTTTTATAATAATAATTATATATGAATGAACACTTTTTAATAATGTTTTTGTTATTAATAATACATATATAATAATATTATAGGAAGGATAATATGCAAATAAATATTCACAGGTTTTTTTTATCATAATATAAATACATATTTTAAAGTTTTTTATAATAATAATTATATATGAATGAACACTTTTTAGTAATGTTTTTGTAATTAATAATACAAATATAATAATATTATAGAAACGATAATATGAAAATAAATATTGACAGTTTTTTTGATCATAATATAAATACATAGTTTAAAGTTTTTTTATAATTATAATTATATATGAACGAACACTTTTTAATAATGTTTTTGTTATGAATAATACATATATAATAATATTATAGGAAGGATAATATACAAATAAATATATATAAATGTTTTTGATCATAATATAAATACATATTTTATAATATTTTTATAATAATAATTATATATGAATGAACACTTTTGAATAATGTTTTTGTTATTAATAATACATATATACTAATATTATAGGAAGGATAATATACAAATAAATATATATAAATGTTTTTGATCATAATATAAATACATATTTTATAATATTTTTATAATAATAATTATATATGAATGAACACTTTTTAATAATGTTTTTGTTATTAATAATACATATATAATAATATTATAGGAAGGATAACATGCAAATAAATATTCACAGGTTTTTTTATCATAATATAAATACATATTTTAAAGTTTTTTATAATAATAATAATATATGAATGAACACTTTTTAGTAATGTTTTTGTAATTAATAATACAAATATAATAATATTATAGAAACGATAATATGCAAATAAATATTGACAGGTTTTTTTGATCATAATATAAATACATAGTTTAAAGTTTTTTTATAATTATAATTATATATGAATGAACACTTTTTAATAATGTTTTTGTTATGAATAATACATATATAATAATATTATAGGAAGGATAATATACAAATAAATATATATAAATGTTTTTGATCATAATATAAATACATATTTTATAATATTTTTATAATAATAATAATATATGAATGAACACTTTTTAATAATGTTTTTGTTATGAATAATACATATATAATAATATTATAGGAAGGATAATATACAAATAAATATATATAAATGTTTTTGATCATAATATAAATACATATTTTATAATATTTTTATAATAATAATTATATATGAATGAACACTTTTTAATAATGTTTTTGTTATTAATAATACATATATAATAATATTATAGGAAGGATAATATGCAAATAAATATTCACAGGTTTTTTTATCATAATATAAATACATATTTTAAAGTTTTTTTTTTTAATAATAATAATATATGAATGAACACTTTTTAGTAATGTTTTTGTAATTAATAATACAAATATAATAATATTATAGAAACGATAATATGCAAATAAATATTGACAGGTTTTTTTGATCATAATATAAATACATAGTTTAAAGTTTTTTTATAATAATAATTATATATGAATGAACACTTTTTAGTAATGTTTTTGTAATTAATAATACAAATATAATAATATTATAGAAACGATAATATGCAAATAAATATTGACAGGTTTTTTTGATCATAATATAAATACATAGTTTAAAGTTTTTTTATAATTATAATTATATATGAATGAACACTTTTTAATAATGTTTTTGTTATGAATAATACATGTATAATAATATTATAGGAAGGATAATATACAAATAAATATATATAAATGTTTTTGATCATAATATAAATACATATTTTATAATATTTTTATAATTATAATTATATATGAATGAACACTTTTTAATAATGTTTTTAATAATAATAATACATATATATTAATATTATAGTAAGGATAATATGCAATTAAATATTGACATGTTTTTTTTATCATAATATAAATACATATTTTAAAATTTTTATATAAAAATAATTATATATGAATGAACACTTTTTAATGATGTTTTTGTTATTAATAATACATATATAATAATATTATAGGAAGGATAATATACAAATAAATATATATAAATGTTTTTGATCATAATATAAATACATATTTTATAATATTTTTATAATAATAATTATATATGAATGAACACTTTTGAATAATGTTTTTGTTATTAATAATACATATATAATAATATTATAGGAAGGATAATATACAAATAAATATATATAAATGTTTTTGATCATAATATAAATACATATTTTATAATATTTTTATAATTCTTATTATACATGAATGAACACTTTTTAATAATGTTTTTAATAATAATAATACATATATATTAATATTATAGTAAGGATAATATGCAATTAAATATTGACAGGTTTTTTTTATCATAATATAAATACATATTTTAAAATTTTTATATAAAAATAATTATATATGAATGAACACTTTTTAATGATGTTTTTGTTATTAATAATACATATATAATAATATTATAGGAAGGATAATATACAAATAAATATATATAAATGTTTTTGATCATAATATAAATACATATTTTATAATATTTTTATAATAATAATTATATATGAATGAACACTTTTGAATAATGTTTTTGTTATTAATAATACATATATAATAATATTATAGGAAGGATAATATACAAATAAATATATATAAATGTTTTTGATCATAATATAAATACATATTTTATAATATTTTTATAATTATAATTATATATGAATGAACACTTTTTAATAATGTTTTTAATAATAATAATACATATATATTAATATTATAGGAAGGATAATATGCAATTAAATATTGACAGGTTTTTTTTATCATAATATAAATACATATTTTAAAGTTTTTTATAATAATAATTATATATGAATGAACACTTTTTAATAATGTTTTTGTTATGAATAATACATATATAATAATATTATAGGAAGGATAATATACAAATAAATATATAAAAATGTTTTTGATCATAATATAAATACATATTTTATAATATTTTTATAATTATAATTATATATGAATGACCACTTTTTAATAATGTTTTTAATAATAATAATACATATATATTAATATTATAGTAAGGATAATATGCAATTAAATATTGACAGGTTTTTTTTATCATAATATAAATACATATTTTAAAATTTTTATATAAAAATAATTATATATGAATGAACACTTTTTAATGATGTTTTTGTTATTAATAATACATATATAATAATATTATAGGAAGGATAATATACAAATAAATATATATAAATGTTTTTGATCATAATATAAATACATATTTTATAATATTTTTATAATAATAATTATATATGAATGAACACTTTTGAATAATGTTTTTGTTATTAATAATACATATATAATAATATTATAGGAAGGATAATATACAAATAAATATATATAAATGTTTTTGATCATAATATAAATACATATTTTATAATATTTTTATAATTATAATTATATATGAATGAACACTTTTTAATAATGTTTTTAATAATAATAATACATATATATTAATATTATAGGAAGGATAATATGCAATTAAATATTGACAGGTTTTTTTTATCATAATATAAATACATATTTTAAAGTTTTTTATAATAATAATTATATATGAATGAACACTTTTTAGTAATGTTTTTGTAATTAATAATACAAATATAATAATATTATAGAAACGATAATATGCAAATAAATATTGACAGGTTTTTTTGATCATAATATAAATACATAGTTTAAAGTTTTTTATAATAATAAATATATATGAATGAACACTTTTTAGTAATGTTTTTGTAATTAATAATACAAATATAATAATATTATAGAAACGATAATATGCAAATAAATATTGACAGGTTTTTTTGATCATAATATAAATACATAGTTTAAAGTTTTTTTATAATTATAATTATATATGAATGAACACTTTTTAATAATGTTTTTGTTATGAATAATACATATATAATAATATTATAGGAAGGATAATATACAAATAAATATATATAAATGTTTTTGATCATAATATAAATACATATTTTATAATATTTTTATAATTATAATAATATATGAATGAACACTTTTTAATAATGTTTTTGTTATGAATAATACATATATATATAATATTATAGGAAGGATAATATACAAATAAATATATATAAATGTTTTTGATCATAATATAAAAACATATTTTATAATATTTTTATAATAATAATTATATATGAATGAACACTTTTTAATAATGTTTTTGTTATTAATAATACATATATAATAATATTATAGGAAGGATAATATGCAAATAAATATTCACAGGTTTTTTTTATCATAATATAAATACATATTTTAAAGTTTTTTATAATAATAATTATATATGAATGAACACTTTTTAGTAATGTTTTTGTAATTAATAATACAAATATAATAATATTATAGAAACGATAATATGAAAATAAATATTGACAGTTTTTTTGATCATAATATAAATACATAGTTTAAAGTTTTTTTATAATTATAATTATATATGAACGAACACTTTTTAATAATGTTTTTGTTATGAATAATACATATATAATAATATTATAGGAAGGATAATATACAAATAAATATATATAAATGTTTTTGATCATAATATAAATACATATTTTATAATATTTTTATAATAATAATTATATATGAATGAACACTTTTGAATAATGTTTTTGTTATTAATAATACATATATACTAATATTATAGGAAGGATAATATACAAATAAATATATATAAATGTTTTTGATCATAATATAAATACATATTTTATAATATTTTTATAATAATAATTATATATGAATGAACACTTTTTAATAATGTTTTTGTTATTAATAATACATATATAATAATATTATAGGAAGGATAACATGCAAATAAATATTCACAGGTTTTTTTATCATAATATAAATACATATTTTAAAGTTTTTTATAATAATAATAATATATGAATGAACACTTTTTAGTAATGTTTTTGTAATTAATAATACAAATATAATAATATTATAGAAACGATAATATGCAAATAAATATTGACAGGTTTTTTTGATCATAATATAAATACATAGTTTAAAGTTTTTTTATAATTATAATTATATATGAATGAACACTTTTTAATAATGTTTTTGTTATGAATAATACATATATAATAATATTATAGGAAGGATAATATACAAATAAATATATATAAATGTTTTTGATCATAATATAAATACATATTTTATAATATTTTTATAATAATAATAATATATGAATGAACACTTTTTAATAATGTTTTTGTTATGAATAATACATATATAATAATATTATAGGAAGGATAATATACAAATAAATATATATAAATGTTTTTGATCATAATATAAATACATATTTTATAATATTTTTATAATTATAATAATATATGAATGAACACTTTTTAATAATGTTTTTGTTATGAATAATACATATATAATAATATTATAGGAAGGATAATATACAAATAAATATATATAAATGTTTTTGATCATAATATAAAAACATATTTTATAATATTTTTATAATAATAATTATATATGAATGAACACTTTTTAATAATGTTTTTGTTATTAATAATACATATATAATAATATTATAGGAAGGATAATATGCAAATAAATATTCACAGGTTTTTTTTATCATAATATAAATACATATTTTAAAGTTTTTTATAATAATAATTATATATGAATGAACACTTTTTAGTAATGTTTTTGTAATTAATAATACAAATATAATAATATTATAGAAACGATAATATGAAAATAAATATTGACAGGTTTTTTTGATCATAATATAAATACATAGTTTAAAGTTTTTTTATAATTATAATTATATATGAATGAACACTTTTTAATAATGTTTTTGTTATGAATAATACATATATAATAATATTATAGGAAGGATAATATACAAATAAATATATATAAATGTTTTTGATCATAATATAAATACATATTTTATAATATTTTTATAATAATAATTATATATGAATGAACACTTTTGAATAATGTTTTTGTTATTAATAATACATATATACTAATATTATAGGAAGGATAATATACAAATAAATATATATAAATGTTTTTGATCATAATATAAAAACATATTTTATAATATTTTTATAATAATAATTATATATGAATGAACACTTTTTAATGATGTTTTTGTAATTAATAATACATATATAATAATATTATAGGAAGGATAATATGCAAATAAATATTCACAGTTTTTTTTTATCATAATATAAATACATATTTAAAAGTTTTTTATAATAATAATTATATATGAATGAACACTTTTTAGTAATGTTTTTGTAATTAATAATACAAATATAATAATATTATAGAAACGATAATATGAAAATAAATATTGACAGGTTTTTTTGATCATAATATAAATACATAGTTTAAAGTTTTTTTATAATTATAATTATATATGAATGAACACTTTTTAATAATGTTTTTGTTATGAATAATACATATATAATAATATTATAGGAAGGATAATATACAAATAAATATATAAAAATGTTTTTGATCATAATATAAATACATATTTTATAATATTTTTTTTAATTACAATTATATATGAATGAACACTTTTTAGTAATGTTTTTGTAATTAATAATACAAATATAATAATATTATAGAAACGATAATATGAAAATAAATATTGACAGGTTTTTTTGATCATAATATAAATACATAGTTTAAAGTTTTTTTATAATTATAATTATATATGAATGAACACTTTTTAATAATGTTTTTGTTATGAATAATACATATATAATAATATTATAGGAAGGATAATATACAAATAAATATATAAAAATGTCTTTGATCATAATATAAATACATATTTTATAATATTTTTATAATTATAATTATATATGAATGAACACATTTTAATAATGTTTTTAATAATAATAATACATATATATTAATATTATAGTAAGGATAATATGCAATTAAATATTGACAGGTTTTTTTATCATAATATAAATACATATTTTAAAGTTTTTTATAATAATAATTATATATGAATGAACACTTTTTAGTAATGTTTTTGTAATTAATAATACAAATATAATAATATTATAGAAACGATAATATGCAAATAGATATTGACAGGTTTTTTTGAACATAATATAAATACATAGTTTAAAGTTTTTTTATAATAATAATTATATATGAATGAACACTTTTTAGTAATGTTTTTGTAATTAATAATACAAATATAATAATATTATAGAAACAATAATATGCAAATAAATATTGACAGGTTTTTTGATCATAATATAAATACATAGTTTAAAGTTTTTTTATAATTATAATTATATATGAATGAACACTTTTTAATAATGTTTTTGTTATGAATAATACATATATAATAATATTATAGAAAGGATAATATACAAATAAATATATATAAATGTTTTTGATCATAATATAAATACATATTTTATAATATTTTTATAATAATAATAATATATGAATGAACACTTTTTAATAATGTTTTTGTTATTAATAATACATATATAATAATATTATAGGATGGATAATATACAAATAAATATATATAAATGTTTTTGATCATAATATAAATACATATTTTATAATATTTTTATAATAATAATTATATATGAATGAACACTTTTGAATAATGTTTTTGTTATTAATAATACATATATAATAATATTATAGGAAGGATAATATACAAATAAATATATATAAATGTTTTTGATCATAATATAAATACATATTTTATAATATTTTTATAATAATAATTATATATGAATGAACACTTTTTAATAATGTTTTTGTTATTAATAATACATATATAATAATATTATAGGAAGGATAATATGCAAATAAATATTCACAGGTTTTTTTATCATAATATAAATACATATTTTAAAGTTTTTTATAATAATAATAATATATGAATGAACACTTTTTAGTAATGTTTTTGTAATTAATAATACAAATATAATAATATTATAGAAACAATAATATGCAAATAAATATTGACAGGTTTTTTGATCATAATATAAATACATAGTTTAAAGTTTTTTTATAATTATAATTATATATGAATGAACACTTTTTAATAATGTTTTTGTTATGAATAATACATATATAATAATATTATAGAAAGGATAATATACAAATAAATATATATAAATGTTTTTGATCATAATATAAATACATATTTTATAATATTTTTATAATAATAATAATATATGAATGAACACTTTTTAATAATGTTTTTGTTATTAATAATACATATATAATAATATTATAGGAAGGATAATATACAAATAAATATATATAAATGTTTTTGATCATAATATAAATACATATTTTATAATATTTTTATAATAATAATTATATATGAATGAACACTTTTGAATAATGTTTTTGTTATTAATAATACATATATAATAATATTATAGGAAGGATAATATACAAATAAATATATATAAATGTTTTGATCATAACATAAATACATATTTTATAATATTTTTATAATAATAATTATATATGAATGAACACTTTTTAATGATGTTTTTGTAATTAATAATACATATATAATAATATTATAGGAAGGATAATATGCAAATAAATATTCACAGTTTTTTTTTATCATAATATAAATACATATTTAAAAGTTTTTTATAATAATAATTATATATGAATGAACACTTTTTAGTAATGTTTTTGTAATTAATAATACAAATATAATAATATTATAGAAACGATAATATGAAAATAAATATTGACAGGTTTTTTTGATCATAATATAAATACATAGTTTAAAGTTTTTTTATAATTATAATTATATATGAATAAACACTTTTTAATAATGTTTTTGTTATGAATAATACATATATAATAATAATATAGGAAGGATAATATACAAATAAATATATAAAAATGTTTTTGATCATAATATAAATACATATTTTATAATATTTTTTTTAATTACAATTATATATGAATGAACACTTTTTAGTAATGTTTTTGTAATTAATAATACAAATATAATAATATTATAGAAACGATAATATGAAAATAAATATTGACAGGTTTTTTTGATCATAATATAAATACATAGTTTAAAGTTTTTTTATAATTATAATTATATATGAATGAACACTTTTTAATAATGTTTTTGTTATGAATAATACATATATAATAATATTATAGGAAGGATAATATACAAATAAATATATAAAAATGTCTTTGATCATAATATAAATACATATTTTATAATATTTTTATAATTATAATTATATATGAATGAACACATTTTAATAATGTTTTTAATAATAATAATACATATATATTAATATTATAGTAAGGATAATATGCAATTAAATATTGACAGGTTTTTTTATCATAATATAAATACATATTTTAAAGTTTTTTATAATAATAATTATATATGAATGAACACTTTTTAGTAATGTTTTTGTAATTAATAATACAAATATAATAATATTATAGAAACGATAATATGCAAATAGATATTGACAGGTTTTTTTGAACATAATATAAATACATAGTTTAAAGTTTTTTTATAATAATAATTATATATGAATGAACACTTTTTAGTAATGTTTTTGTAATTAATAATACAAATATAATAATATTATAGAAACAATAATATGCAAATAAATATTGACAGGTTTTTTGATCATAATATAAATACATAGTTTAAAGTTTTTTTATAATTATAATTATATATGAATGAACACTTTTTAATAATGTTTTTGTTATGAATAATACATATATAATAATATTATAGGAAGGATAATATACAAATAAATATATAAAAATGTTTTTGATCATAATATAAATACATATTTTATAATATTTTTATAATTATAATTATATATGAATGAACACTTTTTAATAATGTTTTTAATAATAATAATACATATATATTAATATTATAGTAAGGATAATATGCAATTAAATATTGACAGGTTTTTTTTTATCATAATATAAATACATATTTTATAATTTTTATATAAAAATAATTATATATGAATGAACACTTTTTAATGATGTTTTTGTTATTAATAATACATATATAATAATATTATAGGAAGGATAATATACAAATAAATATATATAAATGTTTTTGATCATAATATAAATACATATTTTATAATATTTTTATAATAATAATTATATATGAATGAACACTTTTTAATGATGTTTTTGTAATTAATAATACATATATAATAATATTATAGGAAGGATAATATGCAAATAAATATTCACAGTTTTTTTTATCATAATATAAATACATATTTAAAAGTTTTTTATAATAATAATTATATATGAATGAACACTTTTTAGTAATGTTTTTGTAATTAATAATACAAATATAATAATATTATAGAAACGATAATATGAAAATAAATATTGACAGGTTTTTTTGATCATAATATAAATACATAGTTTAAAGTTTTTTTATAATTATAATTATATATGAATGAACACTTTTTAATAATGTTTTTGTTATGAATAATACATTTATAATAATATTATAGGAAGGATAATATACAAATAAATATATAAAAATGTTTTTGATCATAATATAAATACATATTTTATAATATTTTTTTAATTATAATTATATATGAATGAACACTTTTTAATAATGTTTTTAATAATAATAATACATATATATTAATATTATAGTAAGGATAATATGCAATTAAATATTGACAGGTTTTTTTTATCATAATATAAATACATATTTTATAATTTTTATATAACAATAATTATATATGAATGAACACTTTTTAATGATGTTTTTGTTATTAATAATACATATATAATAATATTATAGGAAGGATAATATACAAATAAATATATATAAATGTTTTTGATCATAATATAAACACATATTTTATAATATTTTTATAATAATAATTATATATGAATGAACACTTTTGAATAATATTTTTGTTATTAATAATACATATATAATAATATTATAGGAAGGATAATATACAAATAAATATATATAAATGTTTTTGATCATAATATAAATACATATTTTATAATATTTTTATAATAATAATTATATATGAATGAACACTTTTTAATAATGTTTTTGTTATTAATAATACATATATAATAATATTATAGGAAGGATAATATGCAAATAAATATTCACAGGTTTTTTTATCATAATATAAATACATATTTTAAAGTTTCTTATAATAATAATAATGTACGAATGAACACTTTTTAGTAATGTTTTTGTAATTAATAATACAAATATAATAATATTATAGAAACGATAATATGCAAATAAATATTGACAGGTTTTTTTGATCATAATATAAATACATAGTTTAAAGTTTTTTTATAATAATAATTATATATGAATGAACACTTTTTAGTAATGTTTTTGTAATTAATAATACAAATATAATAATATTATAGAAACGATAATATGCAAATAAATATTGACAGGTTTTTTTGATCATAATATAAATACATAGTTTAAAGTTTTTTTATAATTATAATTATATATGAATGAACACTTTTTAATAATGTTTTTGTTATGAATAATACATATATAGTAATATTATAGGAAGGATAATATACAAATAAATATATATAAATGTTTTTGATCATAATATAAATACATATTTTATAATATTTTTATAATAATAATTATATATGAATGAACACTTTTTAATAATGTTTTTGTTATTAATAATACATATATAATAATATTATAGGAAGGATAATATACAAATAAATATATATAAATGTTTTTGATCATAATATAAATACATATTTTATAATATTTTTATAATTATAATTATATATGATGAACACTTTTTAATAATGATTTTAATAATAATAATACATATATATTAATATTATAGTAAGGATAATATGCAATTAAATATTGACAGGTTTTTTTTATCATATTATAAATACATATTTTAAAATTTTTATATAAAAATAATTATATATGAATGAACAATTTTTAATGATGTTTTTGTAATTAATAATACATATATAATAATATTATAGGAAGGATAATATGCAAATAAATATTCACAGGTTTTTTTTATCATAATATAAATACATATTTTAAAGTTTTTTATAATAATAATTATATATGAATGAACACTTTTTAGTAATGTTTTTGTAATTAATAATACAAATATAATAAAATTATAGGAACGATAATATGAAAATAAATATTGACAGGTTTTTTTGATCATAATATAAATACATAGTTTAAAGTTTTTTTATAATTATAATTATATATGAATGAACACTTTTTAATAATGTTTTTGTTATGAATAATACATATATAATAATATTATAGGAAAGATAATATACAAATAAATATATAAAAATGTTTTTGATCATAATATAAATACATATTTTATAATATTTTTATAATTATAATTATATATGAATGAACACTTTTTAATAATGTTTTTAATAATAATAATACATATATATTAATATTATAGTAAGGATAATATGCAATTAAATATTGAAAGGTTTTTTTTTATCATAATATAAATACATATTTTATAATTTTTATATAAAAATAATTATATATGAATGAACACTTTTTAATGATGTTTTTTTTATTAATAATACATATATAATAATATTATAGGAAGGATAATATACAAATAAATATATATAAATGTTTTTGATCATAATATAAATACATATTTTATAATATTTTTATAATAATAATTATATATGAATAAACACTTTTGAATAATGTTTTTGTTATTAATAATAAATATATAATAATATTATAGGAAGGATAATATACAAATAAATATATATAAATGTTTTTGATCATAATATAAATACATATTTTATAATATTTTTATAATAATAATTATATATGAATGAACACTTTTTAATAATGTTTTTGTTATTAATAATACATATATAATAATATTATAGGAAGGATAATATGCAAATAAATATTCACAGGTTTTTTTGATCATAATATAAATACATAGTTTAAAGTTTTTTTATAATAATAATTATATATGAATGAACACCTTTTAGTAATTTTTTTGTAATTAATAATACAAATATAATAATATTATAGAAACGATAATATGCAAATAAATATTGACAGGTTTTTTTGATCATAATATAAATACATAGTTTAAAGTTTTTTTATAATTATAATTATATGAAATGAAATGAAATGAAAAATTCTTTATTTCACCAGGCAAAGTTAGGGCCACATGGCCCTCTCTTACACTTAACCTGACAAACTTAAATATAAATAAATAAAAATACAATGACATTTCTTAATCTAATATAAAAACACATATTTAACACATCAAGTACAAGTTAACAAAAATTCAATCTATTTAACTAATTAACTAATTAAAAAAAAATAGTAATTATTATAAATTAATAGAATATACAACATAAAAAACTTTCACACTCTCACACGCATACGCACCAGTAATCGCGCAAAGACGCAGAAGCCCTAGGACACGCCAGCCGAGACCATTTGCCCAAAGTAGAGATTTTTTAGTGCCGCCACAAACTGGGAACGTTTATCAAGGGATTTAATGTGTAGGGGTAGGTTGTTCCAAAGACGGCAAGCGGTAACAACAAAAGCCCTGTCATAAGCGGTGGTCGCATGATGAGGTATACGCAATGTGATCGAAGAAGAACGAGAAATTCGTGAACTACCCTGAGACACAAATTTAAAATCTGATGTAAAATATTTCGGGGAGCCTGATTTCAAAATTAAAAAGACTAATGACAAAATTTTGATGGATCTTTGATAATTTAGTTTCAAGATGTTTGCCTCAAGGTAGTATGGCGTGATATGCTCCATACGTCGCAGACCATAGACAAATCTCAAAGCGTAATTCTGAGACCGCTGGAGCATATCCGCCTGAATCACAGTCATGTCATTGATCAATGAGTTGCAGTAACTGAAGTGGGGCAGTACAAGTGATTTGATCAAATGAAGTTTTGTGTGTTGTGGCAAAAAGTTCTGCAATCTTTTCAGTGAATGTATGGAGGCAAAAACCTTTTTTCGTGTGTCCGTAACTGCTGTGTCCCAAGTAAGTGAAGAGTTGAAAGATATGCCAAGATTCTTTACATTGTCAAAATAGGGCAGTGCTTTGCCACCGACTGTGATTGGGTTTATTGAGTCTAAGTCAATTGAAGGGCGAAGTCGAGGGTGGCAGATTACAATCGGTTTTGTCTTTTCGTGATTTAGTCTCAGTCCATGATTCTCAGTCCAAGTAACTATTCGGTTAACGTCTTCATTGATCCTTCTGACACAATCATTTTCGTTGTTTGCAGTAAAATAGTCATAGATTTGTAAGTCGTCAGCGTACATGTGGTGTTTACAGTTGGTCAAGGTCGAGTTTATGTCGTTGACGTACAGTACAAAGAGCAGTGGTCCAAGGATTGATCCTTGGGGCACACCGCATGTAACAGTCATCCAGTCTGATCTTGTGTCACCAACCTCCACACATTGCTGCCTATCTGACAGATAAGATCTCAGCCATTTAAGAGAATTCTGGGAAAACCCTATTGCCCTTAATTTCTGCACCAGCAAGTCATGATTAACACAGTCAAATGCTTTGGAAAAATCAAACAGAGTTAGAATCGTTCCCTGTCGACGCTCCATAGCAAGTCTAATGTCTTCAGTCACTCGAAGGAGTGCTGTTTCTGTACTGTGCGCTGATCTGAAACCAGATTGATATTCAGATAGAATGTTATTTTCAGTGATGAATTCAGTGATTTGACAGTGAACGATCCTTTCTAGGCCTTTAGATAGAGCGGGCAAAATACTTATCGGCCTGAAATCCCCAACCAGAGTTGGTGCTGAGATCTTTTTTAGGGGACGGACAATGGCAGACTTCCAAAATGAAGGGAAAGAACAGTGCCTCAAAGATGCATTAAAAATGAACGTGATAGTAGGAAGGATTGCGTAGAGGATGTCTTTGATAAAGCGGATAGGTATCCCATCAGAACCGACAGCATTGCTTCGGATTCTGCGAATAGCCATCAAAACATCAGACTGAATAACTGGTTTGAAATTAAACTCGGGATATCCCAGGTGCGGGGTTGGAGAGTTGACTAATTCATTCAAGTAACTATTGACTTTGTGCTGATTGGTATTTTGACTGCTAGAAGAAAAGTAAACGTTTAACTCATTTAGAGGGATGTGTACTGGTTGAGAATCAAATTGTTTCCCAAGCCCAAGACTTTTAACTTTACGCCATAAAACTCTCGATGGCTGTTTTTGATTTTCAAAAAGTGCATGAATGTATCTGAGTTTGGAATTTCGCAAAAGCTGTTTAACTCGATTACGAAGATTACAATATTGTTGTTTTAGTTCGATATTGTTGGAGTGCCTAGCTCTTCTACCTAAGCTATCACGTTTAGCCATCAAACCTTTGATTTCAGGAGTCATCCATGGAACAGGCCTTCTTTTTGTCACGCGCTTTGTTAAGATGGGAGCATGTTTGTCAAAGAGATTTAATATGGAAGAATTTAACTCATGAACCATTTCATCGACGGAATTTAAATTTTGAATGAAGTGCCACGGAGTTTGTTGAACGTCTAACATGAATTGTGCAACATTCATATTTTTAAAATCCCGATATTTAATAAGCTTTGCTTTGGGCTTAGGAGATTTGATTGAGTACACACAGAAAATAAGGTCATGTTTGGATATTGAAGGGACTGGAAGCTGCCCATGGTGAATGATATCTTGATGATTGGACACTACGATTAGATCCAAGAGGGTATCAGAATTGGCAACATGATGTGTGGGATCGAGTGGAAGTACAGTTAGGTTACATGATTCAAACAAAGTAGTCAGCTGTCTGTGTTCAAAGTTATGAGTCGATGATAGTAAGTCAGTGTTGAAATCACCCATGATCAAAACATGACTGTATCTGAACATTTCATTAAGCAAGGCATTTTCAAAATTGAGCAGATGCCCTGATCTTGGTGGGCGGTAGCACACTCCTAGTAACAGCGCATCTGCTCCAGATAAACTAATCTCAATTAATAGGAATTCTGGCCCAGCCGAGTACTCCGATGGTGAAGAAAAAATAGTTTTGAACTTTAAATCCTCCCTGATATACACCGCAACGCCACCGCCCTGTTTACCAATCCTATCATTTCGCTGCAGCACATATCCAGGGAGAGACACCTCATTTGAATGAATACTCGGCTTAAGCCAGGATTCAGAAATGCTAATCAAGTCAAAGTTTCCAGGATAAAAGATTTCTCTAACCTCATCAATGTGAGCACGCAAAGACTGGGCATTGATGTGCGCCGCTTTCAGGTGTTTAGGATATGGAGATAAGGAGCGAGAGAGACAATCAGCGGTGGACAATGTAGGGTGTAGGATGGGGGAGGGGGGAGAGATAAGCGGGTCGCTGTGGCGAGCACTATGCGGCTGTGGACTCGCTATCCCGGGTCCACAGGTCGCGACGTCACGACAGGCGCCCCCAAAACCACTGCACAAGGCGCGATCACTGATACACACTCACACACACACACACATACATACATACTGAAATTAAAGAAAATCCCTGTACAAAACAAAACAACACGCTTGTGTGGCTCCGCTAAAAAATAAACAGAAAAATATGACTTTGTGCAAAAAATAATAGAATATACAGACTCAAAACTAAATAACAGATAATTCAACAATGAAATTTAACTATACTTTGAATTCAATTTCCATATAAATCTAATATTCTCCAGTATAAGCACTAAATATGTATATAGTGTATATATTTTTAATTACTATTAAATGCATTTCCGTTTTTCTATAAGTTTATAAGTTATATATGAATGAACACTTTTTAATAATGTTTTTGTTATGAATAATACATATATAATAATATTATAGGAAGGATAATATACAAATAAATATATATAAATGTTTTTGATCATAATATAAATACATATTTTATAATATTTTTATAATAATAATAATATATGAATGAACACTTTTTAATAATGTTTTTGTTATGAATAATACATATATAATAATATTATAGGAAGGATAATATACAAATAAATATATATAAATGTTTTTAATCATAATATAAATACATATTTTATAATATTTTTATAATAATAATTATATATGAATGAACACTTTTTAATAATGTTTTTGTTATTAATAATACATATATAATAATATTATAGGAAGGATAATATACAAATAAATATATATAAATGTTTTTGATCATAATATAAATACATATTTTATAATATTTTTATAATTATAATTATATATGAATGAACACTTTTTAATAATGTTTTTAATAATAATAATACATATATATTAATATTATAGTAAGGATAATATGCAATTAAATATTGACAGGTTTTTTTATCATAATATAAATACATATTTTAAAATTTTTATATAAAAATAATTATATATGAATGAACACTTTTTAATGATGTTTTTGTTATTAATAATACATATATAATAATATTATAGGAAGGATAATATACAAATAAATATATATAAATGTTTTTGATCATAATATAAATACATATTTTTAATATTTTTATAATAATAATTGTATATGAATGAATACTTTTGAATAATGTTTTTGTTATTAATAATACATATATAATAATATTATAGAAAGGATAATATGCAAATAAATATTCACAGGTTTTTTTGATCATAATATAAATACATAGTTTAAAGTTTTTTTATAATTATAATTATATATGAATGAACACTTTTTAATAATGTTTTTGTTATGAATAATACATATATAGTAATATTATAGGAAGGATAATATACAAATAAATATATATAAATGTTTTTGATCATAATATAAATACATATTTTATAATATTTTTATAATAATAATTATATATGAATGAACACTTTTTAATAATGTTTTTGTTATTAATAATACATATATAATAATATTATAGGAAGGATAATATACAAATAAATATATATAAATGTTTTTGATCATAATATAAATACATATTTTATAATATTTTTATAATTATAATTATATATGATGAACACTTTTTAATAATGATTTTAATAATAATAATACATATATATTAATATTATAGTAAGGATAATATGCAATTAAATATTGACAGGTTTTTTTTATCATATTATAAATACATATTTTAAAATTTTTATATAAAAATAATTATATATGAATGAACAATTTTTAGTAATGTTTTTGTAATTAATAATACAAATATAATAATATTATAGGAACGATAATATGAAAATAAATATTGACAGGTTTTTTTGATCATAATATAAATACATAGTTTAAAGTTTTTTTATAATAATAATTATATATGAATGAACACTTTTTAGTAATGTTTTTGTAATTAATAATACAAATATAATTATATTATAGAAACGATAATATGCAAATAAATATTGACAGGTTTTTTTGATCATAATATAAATACATAGTTTAAAGTTTTTTTTATAATTATAATTATATATGAATGAACACTTTTTAATAATGTTTTTGTTATTAATAATACATATATAATAATATTATAGGAAGGATAATATACAAATAAATATATATAAATGTTTTTGATCATAATATAAATACATATTTTATAATATTTTTATAATTATAATTATATATGAATGAACACTTTTTAATAATGTTTTTAATAATAATAATACATATATATTAATATTATAGTAAGGATAATATGCAATTAAATATTGACAGGTTTTTTTTATCATAATATAAATACATATTTTAAAATTTTTATATAAAAATAATTATATATGAATGAACACTTTTTAATGATGTTTTTGTTATTAATAATACATATATAATAATATTATAGGAAGGATAATATACAAATAAATATATATAAATGTTTTTGATCATAATATAAATACATATTTTATAATATTTTTATAATAATAATTTTATATGAATGAATACTTTTGAATAATGTTTTTGTTATTAATAATACATATATAATAATATTATAGGAAGGATAATATACAAATAAATATATATAAATGTTTTTGATCATAATATAAATACATATTTTATAATATTTTTATAAGAATAATTATATATGAATGAACACTTTTTAATGATGTTTTTGTAATTAATAATACATATATAATAATATTATAGGAAGGATAATATGCAAATAAATATTCACAGTTTTTTTTTATCATAATATAAATACATATTTGAAAGTTTTTTATAATAATAATTATATATGAATGAACACTTTTTAGTAATGTTTTTGTAATTAATAATACAAATATAATAATATTATAGAAACGATAATATGAAAATAAATATTGACAGGTTTTTTTGATCATAATATAAATACATAGTTTAAAGTTTTTTTATAATTATAATTATATATGAATGAACACTTTTTAATAATGTTTTTGTTATTAATAATACATATATAATAATATTATAGGAAGGATAATATACAAATAAATATATATAAATGTTTTTGATCATAATATAAATACATATTTTATAATATTTTTATAATTATAATTATATATGAATGAACACTTTTTAATAATGTTTTTAATAATAATAATACATATATATTAATATTATAGTAAGGATAATATGCAAATAAATATTCACAGGTTTTTTTTATCATAATATAAATACATATTTTAAAGTTTTTTATAATAATAATTATATATGAATGAACACTTTTTAGTAATGTTTTTGTAATTAGTAATACAAATATAATAATATTATAGAAACGATAATATGCAAAAAAATATTGACAGGTTTTTTTGATCATAATATAAATACATAGTTTAAAGTTTTTTTATAATAATAATTATATATGAATGAACACTTTTTAGTAATGTTTTTGTAATTAATAATACAAATATAATAATATTATAGAAACGATAATATGCAAAAAAATATTGACAGGTTTATTGATCATAATATAAATACATAGTTTAAAGTTTTTTATATTAATAATTATATATGAATGAACACTTTTTAGTAATGTTTTTGTAATTAATAATACAAATATAATAACATTATAGAAACGATAATATGAAAATAAATATTGACAGGTTTTTTTGATCATAATATAAATACATAGTTTAAAGTTTTTTTATAATTATAATTATATATGAATGAGAACTTTTTAATAATGTTTTTGTTATGAATAATACATATATAATAATATTATAGGAAGGATAATATACAAATAAATATATAAAAATGTTTTTGATCATAATATAAATACATATTTTATAATATTTTTATAATTATAATTATATATGAATGAACACTTTTTAATAATGTTTTTAATAATAATAATACATATATATTAATATTATAGTAAGGATAATATGCAATTAAATATTGACAGGTTTTTTTTTTATCATAATATAAATACATATTTTATAATTTTTATATAAAAATAATTATATATGAATGAACACTTTTTAATGATGTTTTTGTTATTAATAATACATATATAATAATATTATAGGAAGGATAATATACAAATAAATATATATAAATGTTTTTGATCATAATATAAATACATATTTTATAATATTTTTATAATAATAATTATATATGAATGAACACTTTTTAATGATGTTTTTGTAATTAATAATACATATATAATAATATTATAGGAAGGATAATATGCAAATAAATATTCACAGTTTTTTTTTATCATAATATAAATACATATTTAAAAGTTTTTTATAATAATAGTTATATATGAATGAACACTTTTTAGTAATGTTTTTGTAATTAATAATACAAATATAATAATATTATAGAAACGATAATATGAAAATAAATATTGACAGGTTTTTTTGATCATAATATAAATACATAGTTTAAAGTTTTTTTATAATTATAATTATATATGAATGAACACTTTTTAATAATGTTTTTGTTATGAATAATACATATATAATAATATTATAGGAAGGATAATATACAAATAAATATATAAAAATGTTTTTGATCATAATATAAATACATATTTTATAATATTTTTTTAATTATAATTATATATGAATGAACACTTTTTAATAATGTTTTTAATAATAATAATACATATATATTAATATTATAGTAAGGATAATATGCAATTAAATATTGACAGGTTTTTTTTATCATAATATAAATACATATTTTATAATTTTTATATAACAATAATTATATATGAATGAACACTTTTTAATGATGTTTTTGTTATTAATAATACATATATAATAATATTATAGGAAGGATAATATACAAATAAATATATATAAATGTTTTTGATCATAATATAAATACATATTTTATAATATTTTTATAATAATAATTATATATGAATGAACACTTTTGAATAATATTTTTGTTATTAATAATACATATATAATAATATTATAGGAAGGATAATATACAAATAAATATATATAAATGTTTTTGATCATAATATAAATACATATTTTATAATATTTTTATAATAATAATTATATATGAATGAACACTTTTTAATAATGTTTTTGTTATTAATAATACATATATAATAATATTATAGGAAGGATAATATGCAAATAAATATTCACAGGTTTTTTTATCATAATATAAATACATATTTTAAAGTTTTTTATAATAATAATAATGTATGAATGAACACTTTTTAGTAATGTTTTTGTAATTAATAATACAAATATAATAATATTATAGAAACGATAATATGCAAATAAATATTGACAGGTTTTTTTGATCATAATATAAATACATAGTTTAAAGTTTTTTTATAATAATAATTATATATGAATGAACACTTTTTAGTAATGTTTTTGTAATTAATAATACAAATATAATAATATTATAGAAACGATAATATACAAATAAATATATATAAATGTTTTTGATCATAATATAAATACATAGTTTAAAGTTTTTTTATAATTATAATTATATATGAATGAACACTTTTTAATAATGTTTTTGTTATGAATAATACATATATAGTAATATTATAGGAAGGATAATATACAAATAAATATATATAAATGTTTTTGATCATAATATAAATACATATTTTATAATATTTTTATAATAATAATTATATATGAATAAACACTTTTTAATAATGTTTTTGTTATTAATAATACATATATAATAATATTATAGGAAGGATAATATACAAATAAATATATATAAATGTTTTTGATCATAATATAAATACATATTTTATAATATTTTTATAATAATAATTATATATGAATGAACACTTTTTAATAATGTTTTTGTTATTAATAATACATATATAATAATATTATAGGAAGGATAATATGCAAATAAATATTCACAGGTTTTTTTGATCATAATATAAATACATAGTTTAAAGTTTTTTTATAATAATAATTATATATGAATGAACACTTTTTAGTAATTTTTTTGTAATTAATAATACAAATATAATAATATTATAGAAACGATAATATGCAAATAAATATTGACAGGTTTTTTTGATCATAATATAAATACATAGTTTAAAGTTTTTTTATAATTATAATTATATATGAATGAACACTTTTTAATAATGTTTTTGTTATGAATAATACATATATAATAATATTATAGGAAGGATAATATACAAATAAATATATATAAATGTTTTTGATCATAATATAAATACATATTTTATAATATTTTTATAATAACAATAATATATGAATGAACACTTTTTAATAATGTTTTTGTTATGAATAATACATATATAATAATATTATAGGAAGGATAATATACAAATAAATATATATAAATGTTTTTAATCATAATATAAATACATATTTTATAATATTTTTATAATAATAATTATATATGAATGAACACTTTTTAATAATGTTTTTGTTATTAATAATACATATATAATAATATTATAGGAAGGATAATATACAAATAAATATATATAAATGTTTTTGATCATAATATAAATACATATTTTATAATATTTTTATAATTATAATTATATATGAATGAACACTTTTTAATAATGTTTTTAATAATAATAATACATATATATTAATATTATAGTAAGGATAATATGCAATTAAATATTGACAGGTTTTTTTTATCATAATATAAATACATATTTTAAAATTTTTATATAAAAATAATTATATATGAATGAACACTTTTTAATGATGTTTTTGTTATTAATAATACATATATAATAATATTATAGGAAGGATAATATACAAATAAATATATATAAATGTTTTTGATCATAATATAAATACATATTTTTAATATTTTTATAATAATAATTGTATATGAATGAATACTTTTGAATAATGTTTTTGTTATTAATAATACAAATATAATAATATTATAGAAACGATAATATGCAAATAAATATTGACAGGTTTTTTTGATCATAATATAAATACATAGTTTAAAGTTTTTTTATAATTATAATTATATATGAATGAACACTTTTTAATAATGTTTTTGTTATGAATAATACATATATAATAATATTATAGGAAGGATAATATACAAATAAATATATATAAATGTTTTTGATCATAATATAAATACATATTTTATAATATTTTTATAATAATAATAATATATGAATGAACAATTTTTAATAATGTTTTTGTTATGAATAATACATATATAATAATATTATAGGAAGGATAATATACAAATAAATATATATAAATGTTTTTAATCATAATATAAATACATATTTTATAATATTTTTATAATAATAATTATATATGAATGAACACTTTTTAATAATGTTTTTGTTATTAATAATACATATATAATAATATTATAGGAAGGATAATATACAAATAAATATATATAAATGTTTTTGATCATAATATAAATACATATTTTATAATATTTTTATAATTATAATTATATATGAATGAACACTTTTTAATAATGTTTTTAATAATAATAATACATATATATTAATATTATAGTAAGGATAATATGCAATTAAATATTGAAAGGTTTTTTTTTATCATAATATAAATACATATTTTATAATTTTTATATAAAAATAATTATATATGAATGAACACTTTTTAATGATGTTTTTTTATTAATAATACATATATAATAATATTATAGGAAGGATAATATACAAATAAATATATATAAATGTTTTTGATCATAATATAAATACATATTTTATAATATTTTTATAATAATAATTATATATGAATAAACACTTTTGAATAATGTTTTTGTTATTAATAATACATATATAATAATATTATAGGAAGGATAATATACAAATAAATGTATATAAATGTTTTTGATCATAATATAAATACATATTTTATAATATTTTTATAATAATAATGATATATGAATGAACACTTTTTAATAATGTTTTTAATAATAATAATACATATATATTAATATTATAGTAAGGATAATATGCAAATAAATATTCACAGGTTTTTTTTATCATAATATAAATACATATTTTAAAGTTTTTTATAATAATAATTATATATGAATGAACACTTTTTAGTAATGTTTTTGTAATTAATAATACAAATATAATAATATTATAGAAACGATAATATGAAAATAAATAGTGACAGGTTTTTTTGATCATAATATAAATACATAGTTTAATGTTTTTTTATAATTATAATTATATATGAATGAACACTTTTTAATAATGTTTTTGTTATGAATAATACTTATATAATAATATTATAGTAAGGATAATATGTAATTAAATATTGACAGGTTTTTTTATCATAATATAAATACATATTTTATAATTTTTATATAAAAATAATTATATATGAATGAACACTTTTTAATGATGTTTTTGTTATTAATAATACATATATAATAATATTATAGGAAGGATAATATACAAATAAATATATATAAATGTTTTTGATCATAATATAAATACATATTTTATAATATTTTTATAATAATAATTATATATGAATGAACACTTTTTAATGATGTTTTTGTAATTAATAATACATATATAATAATATTATAGGAAGGATAATATGCAAATAAATATTCACAGGTTTTTTTATCATAATATAAATACATATTTTAAAGTTTTTTATAATAATAATAATATATGAATGAACACTTTTTAGTAATGTTTTTGTAATTAGTAATACAAATATAATAATATTATAGAAACGATAATATGCAAAAAAATATTGACAGGTTTTTTTGATCATAATATAAATACATAGTTTAAAGTTTTTTATATTAATAATTATATATGAATGAACACTTTTTAGTAATGTTTTTGTAATTAATAATACAAATATAATAATATTATAGAAACGATAATATGAAAATAAATATTGACAGGTTTTTTTGATCATAATATAAATACATAGTTTAAAGTTTTTTTATAATTATAATTATATATGAATGAGAACTTTTTAATAATGTTTTTGTTATGAATAATACATATATAATAATATTATAGGAAGGATAATATACAAATAAATATATAAAAATGTTTTTGATCATAATATAAATACATATTTTATAATATTTTTATAATTATAATTATATATGAATGAACACTTTTTAATAATGTTTTTAATAATAATAATACATATATATTAATATTATAGTAAGGATAATATGCAATTAAATATTGACAGGTTTTTTTTTTATCATAATATAAATACATATTTTATAATTTTTATATAAAAATAATTATATATGAATGAACACTTTTTAATGATGTTTTTGTTATTAATAATACATATATAATAATATTATAGGAAGGATAATATACAAATAAATATATATAAATGTTTTTGATCATAATATAAATACATATTTTATAATATTTTTATAATAATAATTATATATGAATGAACACTTTTTAATGATGTTTTTGTAATTAATAATACATATATAATAATATTATAGGAAGGATAATATGCAAATAAATATTCACAGGTTTTTTTATCATAATATAAATACATATTTTAAAGTTTTTTATAATAATAATAATATATGAATGAACACTTTTTAGTAATGTTTTTGTAATTAGTAATACAAATATAATAATATTATAGAAACGATAATATGCAAAAAAATATTGACAGGTTTTTTTGATCATAATATAAATACATAGTTTAAAGTTTTTTATATTAATAATTATATATGAATGAACACTTTTTAGTAATGTTTTTGTAATTAATAATACAAATATAATAATATTATAGAAACGATAATATGAAAATAAATATTGACAGGTTTTTTTGATCATAATATAAATACATAGTTTAAAGTTTTTTTATAATTATAATTATATATGAATGAGAACTTTTTAATAATGTTTTTGTTATGAATAATACATATATAATAATATTATAGGAAGGATAATATACAAATAAATATATAAAAATGTTTTTGATCATAATATAAATACATATTTTATAATATTTTTATAATTATAATTATATATGAATGAACACTTTTTAATAATGTTTTTAATAATAATAATACATATATATTAATATTATAGTAAGGATAATATGCAATTAAATATTGACAGGTTTTTTTTTTATCATAATATAAATACATATTTTATAATTTTTATATAAAAATAATTATATATGAATGAACACTTTTTAATGATGTTTTTGTTATTAATAATACATATATAATAATATTATAGGAAGGATAATATACAAATAAATATATATAAATGTTTTTGATCATAATATAAATACATATTTTATAATATTTTTATAATAATAATTATATATGAATGAACACTTTTGAATAATATTTTTGTTATTAATAATACATATATAATAATATTATAGGAAGGATAATATACAAATAAATATATATAAATGTTTTTGATCATAATATAAATACATATTTTATAATATTTTTATAATAATAATTATATATGAATGAACACTTTTTAATAATGTTTTTGTTATTAATAATACATATATAATAATATTATAGGAAGGATAATATGCAAATAAATATTCACAGGTTTTTTTATCATAATATAAATACATATTTTAAAGTTTTTTATAATAATAATAATGTATGAATGAACACTTTTTAGTAATGTTTTTGTAATTAATAATACAAATATAATAATATTATAGAAACGATAATATGCAAATAAATATTGACAGGTTTTTTTGATCATAATATAAATACATAGTTTAAAGTTTTTTTATAATAATAATTATATATGAATGAACACTTTTTAGTAATGTTTTTGTAATTAATAATACAAATATAATAATATTATAGAAACGATAATATGCAAATAAATATTGACAGGTTTTTTTGATCATAATATAAATACATAGTTTAAAGTTTTTTTATAATTATAATTATATATGAATGAACACTTTTTAATAATGTTTTTGTTATGAATAATACATATATAGTAATATTATAGGAAGGATAATATACAAATAAATATATATAAATGTTTTTGATCATAATATAAATACATATTTTATAATATTTTTATAATAATAATTATATATGAATGAACACTTTTTAATAATGTTTTTGTTATTAATAATACATATATAATAATATTATAGGAAGGATAATATACAAATAAATATATATAAATGTTTTTGATCATAATATAAATACATATTTTATAATATTTTTATAATTATAATTATATATGATGAACACTTTTTAATAATGATTTTAATAATAATAATACATATATATTAATATTATAGTAAGGATAATATGCAATTAAATATTGACAGGTTTTTTTTATCATATTATAAATACATATTTTAAAATTTTTATATAAAAATAATTATATATGAATGAACAATTTTTAATGATGTTTTTGTAATTAATAATACATATATAATAATATTATAGGAAGGATAATATGCAAATAAATATTCACAGGTTTTTTTATCATAATATAAATACATATTTTAAAGTTTTTTATAATAATAATTATATATGAATGAACACTTTTTAGTAATGTTTTTGTAATTAATAATACAAATATAATAATATTATAGAAACGATAATATTAAAATATAATGAATGATGTTTTTGTTATTAATAATATATATATAATAATATTATAGGAAGGATAATATACAAATAAATATATATAAATGTTTTTGATCATAATATAAATACATATTTTATAATATTTTTATAATAATAATTATATATGAATGAACACTTTTTAATGATGTTTTTGTAATTAATAATACATATATAATAATATTATAGGAAGGATAATATGCAAATAAATATTCACAGTTTTTTTTTTATCATAATATAAATACATATTTAAAAGTTTTTTTATAATTATAATTATATATGAATGAACACTTTTTAATAATGTTTTTGTTATGAATAATACATATATAATAATATTATAGGAAGGATAATATACAAATAAATATATAAAAATGTTTTTGATCATAATATAAATACATATTTTATAATATTTTTTTAATTATAATTATATATGAATGAACACTTTTTAATAATGTTTTTAATAATAATAATACATATATATTAATATTATAGTAAGGATAATATGCAATTAAATATTGACAGGTTTTTTTTATCATAATATAAATACATATTTTAAAATTTTTATATAAAAATAATTATATATGAATGAACACTTTTTAATGATGTTTTTGTTATTAATAATACATATATAATAATATTATAGGAAGGATAATATACAAATAAATATATATAAATGTTTTTGATCATAATATAAATACATATTTTTAATATTTTTATAATAATAATTGTATATGAATGAATACTTTTGAATAATGTTTTTGTTATTAATAATACATATATAATAATATTATAGGAAGGATAATATACAAATAAATATATATAAATGTTTTTGATCATAATATAAAATACATATTTTATAATATTTTTATAATAATAATTATATATGAATGAACACTTTTTAATGATGTTTTTGTAATTAATAATACATATATAATAATATTATAGGAAGGATAATATGCAAATAAATATTCACAGTTTTTTTTATCATAATATAAATACATATTTTATAATATTTTTATAATAATAATTATATATGAATGAACACTTTTTAGTAATGTTTTTGTAATTAATAATACAAATATAATAATATTATAGAAACGATAATATGAAAATAAATATTGACAGGTTTTTTTATCATAATATAAATACATAGTTTAAAGTTTTTTTATAATTATAATTATATATGAATGAACACTTTTTAATAATGTTTTTGTTATGAATAATACATATATAATAATATTATAGGAAGGATAATATACAAATAAATATATATAAATGTTTTTGATCATAATATAAAAACATATTTTATAATATTTTTATAATTATAATTATATATGAATGAACACTTTTTAATAATGTTTTTAATAATAATAATACATATATATTAATATTATAGTAAGGATAATATGCAATTGAATATTGACAGGTTTTTTTATCATAATATAAATACATATTTTAAAATTTTTATATAAAAATAATTATATATGAATGAACACTTTTTAATGATGTTTTTGTAATTAATAATACATATATAATAATATTATAGGAAGGATAATATGCAAATAAATATTCACAGGTTTTTTTTATCATAGTATAAATACATATTTTAAATTTTTTTTTAATAATAATTATATATGAATGAACACTTTTTAGTAATGTTTTTGTAATTAATAATACAAATATAATAATATTATAGAAACAATAATATGAAAATAAATATTGACAGGTTCTTTTGATCATAATATAAATACATAGTTTAAAGTTTTTTTATAATTATATTTATATATGAATGAACACTTTTTAATAATGTTTTTGTTATGAATAATACATATATAATAATATTATAGGAAGGATAATATACAAATAAATTTATAAAAATGTTTTTGATCATAATATAAATACATATTTTATAATATTTTTATAATTATAATTATATATGAATGAACACTTTTTAATAATGTTTTTAATAATAATAATACATATATATTAATATTATAGTAAGGATAATAAGCAATTAAATATTGACAGGTTTTTTTTTTATAATAATATAAATACATATTTTATAATTTTTATATAAAAATAATTATATATGAATGAACACTTTTTAATGATGTTTTTGTTATTAATAATACATATATAATAATATTATAGGAAGGATAATATACAAATAAATATATATAAATGTTTTTGATCATAATATAAATACATATTTTATAATATTTTTATAATAATAATTATATATGAATGAACACTTTTTAATAATGTTTTTGTTATTAATAATACATATATAATAATATTATAGGAAGAATAATATGCAAATAAATATTCACAGGTTTTTTTATCATAATATAAATACATATTTTAAAGTTTTTTATAATAATAATAATATATGAATGAACACTTTTTAGTAATGTTTTTGTAATTAATAATACAAATATAATAATATTATAGAAACGATAATATGCAAATAAATATTGACAGGTTTTTTTGATCATAATATAAATACATAGTTTAAAGTTTTTTTATAATAATAATTATATATGAATGAACACTTTTTAGTAATGTTTTTGTAATTAATAATACAAATATAATAATATTATAGAAACGATAATATGCAAATAAATATTGACAGGTTTTTTTGATCATAATATAAATACATAGTTTAAAGTTTTTTTATAATTATAATTATATATGAATGAACACTTTTTAATAATGTTTTTGTTATGAATAATACATATATAGTAATATTATAGGAAGGATAATATACAAATAAATATATATAAATGTTTTTGATCATAATATAAATACATATTTTATAATATTTTTATAATAATAATTATATATGAATGAACACTTTTTAATGATGTTTTTGTAATTAATAATACATATATAATAATATTATAGGAAGGATAATATGCAAATAAATATTCACAGTTTTTTTTTTATCATAATATAAATACATATTTAAAAGTTTTTTTATAATTATAATTATATATGAATGAACACTTTTAAAAATGTTTTTGTTATGAATAATACATATATAATAATATTATAGGAAGGATAATATACAAATAAATATATAAAAATGTTTTTGATCATAATATAAATACATATTTTATAATATTTTTTTAATTATAATTATATATGAATGAACACTTTTTAATAATGTTTTTAATAATAATAATACATATATATTAATATTATAGTAAGGATAATATGCAATTAAATATTGACAGGTTTTTTTTATCATAATATAAATACATATTTTAAAATTTTTATATAAAAATAATTATATATGAATGAACACTTTTTAATGATGTTTTTGTTATTAATAATACATATATAATAATATTATAGGAAGGATAATATACAAATAAATATATATAAATGTTTTTGATCATAATATAAATACATATTTTTAATATTTTTATAATAATAATTGTATATGAATGAATACTTTTGAATAATGTTTTTGTTATTAATAATACATATATAATAATATTATAGGAAGGATAATATACAAATAAATATATATAAATGTTTTTGATCATAATATAAATACATATTTTATAATATTTTTATAATAATAATTATATATGAATGAACACTTTTTAATGATGTTTTTGTAATTAATAATACATATATAATAATATTATAGGAAGGATAATATGCAAATAAATATTCACAGTTTTTTTTATCATAATATAAATACATATTTTATAATATTTTTATAATAATAATTATATATGAATGAACACTTTTTAGTAATGTTTTTGTAATTAATAATACAAATATAATAATATTATAGAAACGATAATATGAAAATAAATATTGACAGGTTTTTTTATCATAATATAAATACATAGTTTAAAGTTTTTTTATAATTATAATTATATATGAATGAACACTTTTTAATAATGTTTTTGTTATGAATAATACATATATAATAATATTATAGGAAGGATAATATACAAATAAATATATATAAATGTTTTTGATCATAATATAAAAACATATTTTATAATATTTTTATAATTATAATTATATATGAATGAACACTTTTTAATAATGTTTTTAATAATAATAATACATATATATTAATATTATAGTAAGGATAATATGCAATTAAATATTGACAGGTTTTTTTATCATAATATAAATACATATTTTAAAATTTTTATATAAAAATAATTATATATGAATGAACACTTTTTAATGATGTTTTTGTAATTAATAATACATATATAATAATATTATAGGAAGGATAATATGCAAATAAATATTCACAGGTTTTTTTTATCATAGTATAAATACATATTTTAAATTTTTTTTTAATAATAATTATATATGAATGAACACTTTTTAATAATGTTTTTGTTATGAATAATACATATATAATAATATTATAGGAAGGATAATATACAAATAAATATATATAAATGTTTTTGATCATAATATAAATACATATTTTATAATATTTTTATAATAATAATTATATATGAATGAACACTTTTTAATAATGTTTTTGTTATAAATAATAAATATATAATAATATTATAGGAAGGATAATATACAAATAAATATATATAAATGTTTTTGATCATAATATATATACATATTTTATAATATTTTTATAATAATAATTATATATGAATGAACACTTTTTAATAATGTTTTTGTTATTAATAATACATATATAATGATATTATAGGAAGGATAATATACAAATAAATATATATAAATGTTTTTGATCATAATATAAATACATATTTTATAATATTTTTATAATTATAATTATATATGAATGAACACTTTTTAGTAATGTTTTTGTAATTAATAATACAAATATAATAATATTATAGAAACGATAATATGCAAATAGATATTGACAGGTTTTTTTGAACATAATATAAATACATAGTTTAAAGTTTTTTTATAATTATAATTATATATGAATGAACACTTTTTAATAATGTTTTTGTTATGAATAATACATATATAATAATATTATAGGAAGGATAATATACAAAAAAATATATATAAATGTTTTTGATCATAATATAAATACATATTTTATAATATTTTTATAATAATAATAATATATGAATGAACACTTTTTAATAATGTTTTTGTTATGAATAATACATATATAATAATATTATAGGAAGGATAATATACAAATAAATATATATAAATGTTTTTGATCATAATAAAAATACATATTTTATAATATTTTTATAATAATAATTATATATGAATGAACACTTTTTAATAATGTTTTTGTTATTAATAATACATATATAATAATATTATAGGAAGGATAATATACAAATAAATATAGGTATATAAATGTTTTTAATCATAATATAAATACATATTTTATAATATTTTTATAATAATAATTATATATGAATGAACACTTTTTAATGATGTTTTTGTAATTAATAATACATATATGATAATATTATAGGAAGGATAATATGCAAATAAATATTCACAGTTTTTTTTTATCATAATATAAATACATATTTAAAGCTTTTTTATAATAATAATTATATATGAATGAACACTTTTTAGTAATGTTTTTGTAATTAATAATACAAATATAATAATATTATAGAAACGATAATATGAAAATAAATATTGACAGGTTTTTTTGATCATAATATAAATACATAGTTTAAAGTTTTTTTATAATTATAATTATATATGAATGAACACTTTTTAATAATGTTTTTGTTATGAATAATACATATATAATAATATTATAGGAAGGATAATATACAAATAAATATATAAAAATGTTTTTGATTATAATATAAATACATATTTTATAATATTTTTATAATTATAATTATATATGAATGAACACTTTTTAATAATGTTTTTAATAATAATAATACATATATATTAATATTATAGTAAGGATAATATGCAATTAAATATTGACAGGTTTTTTTTATCATAATATAAATACATATTTTATAATTTTTATATAAAAATAATTATATATGAATGAACACTTTTTAATGATGTTTTTGTTATTAATAATACATATATAATAATATTATAGGAAGGATAATATACAAATAAATATATATAAATGTTTTGATCATAATATAAATACATATTTTATAATATTTTTATAATAATAATTATATATGAATGAACACTTTTTAATGATGTTTTTGTAATTAATAATACATATATAATAATATTATAGGAAGGATAATATGCAAATAAATATTCACAGTTTTTTTGTATCATAATATAAATACATATTTAAAAGTTTTTTATAATAATAATTATATATGAATGAACACTTTTTAGTAATGTTTTTGTAATTAATAATACAAATATAATAATATTATAGAAACGATAATATGAAAATAAATATTGACAGGTTTTTTGTATCATAATATAAATACATAGTTTAAAGTTTTTTTTATAATTATAATTATATATGAATGAACACTTTTTAATAATGTTTTTGTTATGAATAATACATATATAATAATATTATAGGAAGGATAATATACAAATAAATATATAAAAATGTTTTTGATCATAATATAAATACATATTTTATAATATTTTTATAATTATAATTATATATAAATGAACACTTTTTAATAATGTTTTTAATAATAATAATACATATATATTAATATTATAGTAAGGATAATATGCAATTAAATATTGACAGGTTTTTTTTATCATAGTATAAATACATATTTTAAAGTTTTTTATAATAATAATTATATATGAATGAACACTTTTTAGTAATGTTTTTGTAATTAATAATACAAATATAATAATATTATAGAAACGATAATATGCAAATAGATATTGACAGGTTTTTTTGAACATAATATAAATACATAGTTTAAAGTTTTTTTATAATAATAATTATATATGAATGAACACTTTTTAGTAATGTTTTTGTAATTAATAATACAAATATAATAATATTATAGAAACGATAATATGCAAATAAATATTGGCAGGTTTTTTGATCATAATATAAATATATAGTTTAAAGTTTTTTTATAATTATAATTATATATGAATGAACACTTTTTAATAATGTTTTTGTTATGAATAATACATATATAATAATATTATAGAAAGGATAATATACAAATAAATATATATAAATGTTTTTGATCATAATATAAATACATATTTTATAATATTTTTATAATAATAATAATATATGAATGAACACTTTTTAATAATGTTTTTGTTACTAATAATACATATATAATAATATTATAGGAAGGATAATATACAAATAAATATATATAAATGTTTTTGATCATAATATAAATACATATTTTATAATATTTTTATAATAATAATTATATATGAATGAACACTTTTTAATAATGTTTTTGTTATTAATAATACATATATAATAATATTATAGGAAGGATAATATACAAATAAATATATATTAATGTTTTTGATCATAATATAAATACATATTTTATAATATTTTTATAATTATAATTATATATGAATGAACACTTTTTAATAATGTTTTTGTTATTAATAATACATATATAATAATATTATAGGAAGGATAATATACAAATAAATATATATAAATGTTTTTGATCGTAATATAAATACATATTTTATAATATTTTTATAATAATAATTATATATGAATGAACACTTTTTAATAATGTTTTTGTTATTAATAATACATATATAATAATATTATAGGAAGGATAATATACAAATAAATATATATAAATGTTTTTGATCATAATATAAATACATATTTTATAATATTTTTTATAATTATAATTATATATGAATGAACACTTTTTAATAATGTTTTTAATAATAATAATACATATATATTAATATTATAGGAAGGATAATATGCAATTAAATATTGACAGGTTTTTTTTATCATAATATAAATACATATTTTAAATCTTTTTATAATAATAATTATATATGAATGAACACTTTTTAGTAATGTTTTTGTAATTAATAATACAAATATAATAATATTAAAGAAACAATAATATGCAAATAAATATTGACAGGTTTTTTTGATCATAATATAAATACATAGTTTAAAGTTTTTTTATAATTATAATTATATATGAATGAACACTTTTTAATAATGTTTTTGTTATGAATAATACATATATAATAATATTATAGGAAGGATAATATACAAATAAATATATAAAAATGTTTTTGATCATAATATAAATACATATTTTATAATATTTTTATAATTATAATTATATATGAATGAACACTTTTTAATAATGTTTTTAATAATAATAATACATATATATTAATATTATAGTAAGGATAATATGATTTAAATATTGACAGGTTTTTTTTTATCATAATATAAATACATATTTTATAATTTTTATATAAAAATAATTATATATGAATGAACACTTTTTAATGATGTTTTTGTTATTAATAATACATATATAATAATATTATAGGAAGGATAATATACAAATAAATATATATAAATGTTTTAAATCATAATATAAATACATATTTTATAATATTTTTATAATATAATGTTTTTGTTATTAATAATACATATATAATAATATTATAGGAAGGATAATATACAAATAAATATATATAAATGTTTTTGATCATAATATAAAAACATATTTTATAATATTTTTATAATAATAATTATATATGAATGAACACTTTTTAATAATGTTTTTGTTATTAATAATACATATATAATAATATTATAGGAAGGATAATATACAAATAAATATATATAAATGTTTTTGATCATAATATAAATACATATTTTATAATATTTTTATAATTATAATTATATATGAATGAACACTTTTTAATAATGTTTTTGTTATTAATAATACATATATAATAATATTATAGGAAGGATAATATACAAATAAATATATATAAATGTTTTTGATCATAATATAAATACATATTTTATAATATTTTTATAATAATAATTACATATGAATGAACACTTTTTAATAATGTTTTTGTTATTAATAATACATATATAATAATATTATAGGAAGGATAATATACAAATAAATATATATAAATGTTTTTGATCATAATATAAATACATATTTTATAATATTTTTTATAATTATAATTATATATGAATGACCACTTTTTAATAATGTTTTTAATAATAATAATACATATATATTAATATTATAGTAAGGATAATATGCAATTAAATATTGACAGGTTTTTTTTATCATAATATAAATACATATTTTATAATTTTTATATAAAAATAATTATATATGAATGAACACTTTTTAATGATGTTTTTGTTATGAATAATACATATATAATAATATTATAGGAAGGATAATATACAAATAAATATATATAAATGTTTTTGATCATAATATAAATACATATTTTATAATATTTTTATAATAATAATTATATATGAATGAACACTTTTGAATAATGTTTTTGTTATTAATAATACATATATAATAATATTTTAGGAAGGATAATATACAAATAAATATATATAAATGTTTTTGATCATAATATAAATACATATTTTATAATATTTTTATAATAATAATTATATATGAATGAACACTTTTTAATAATGTTTTTGTTATTAATAATACATATATAATAATATTATAGGAAGGATAATATGCAAATAAATATTCACAGGTTTTTTTATCATAATATAAATACATATTTTAAAGTTTTTTATAATAATAATAATATATGAATGAACACTTTTTAGTAATGTTTTTGTAATTAATAATACAAATATAATAATATTATAGAAACGATAATATGCAAATAAATATTGACAGGTTTTTTTGATCATAATATAAATACATAGTTTAAAGTTTTTTTATAATAATAATTATATATGAATGAACACTTTTTAGTAATGTTTTTGTAATTAATAATACAAATATAATAATATTATAGAAACGATAATATGCAAATAAATATTGACAGGTTTTTTTGATCATAATATAAATACATAGTTTAAAGTTTTTTATAATTAAAATTATATATGAATGAACACTTTTTAATAATGTTTTTGTTATGAATAATACATATATAATAATATTATAGAAAGGATAATATACAAATAAATATATATAAATGTTTTTGATCATAATATAAATACATATTTTATAATATTTTTATAATTATAATTATATATGATGAACACTTTTTAATAATGATTTTAATAATAATAATACATATATATTAATATTATAGTAAGGATAATATGCAATTAAATATTGACAGGTTTTTTTTATCATATTATAAATACATATTTTAAAATTTTTATATAAAAATAATTATATATGAATGAACAATTTTTAATGATGTTTTTGTAATTAATAATACAATAATATTATAGGAAGGATAATATGCAAATAAATATTCACAGGTTTTTTTATCATAATATAAATACATATTTTAAAGTTTTTTATAATAATAATTATATATGAATGAACACTTTTTAGTAATGTTTTTGTAATTAATAATACAAATATAATAATATTATAGAAACGATAATATGAAAATATAATGAATGATGTTTTTGTTATTAATAATATATATATAATAATATTATAGGAAGGATAATATACAAATAAATATATATAAATGTTTTTGATCATAATATAAATACATATTTTATAATATTTTTATAATAATAATTATATATGAATGAACACTTTTTAATGATGTTTTTGTAATTAATAATACATATATAATAATATTATAGGAAGGATAATATGCAAATAAATATTCACAGTTTTTTTTTTATCATAATATAAATACATATTTAAAAGTTTTTTTATAATTATAATTATATATGAATGAACACTTTTTAATAATGTTTTTGTTATGAATAATACATATATAATAATATTATAGGAAGGATAATATACAAATAAATATATAAAAATGTTTTTGATCATAATATAAATACATATTTTATAATATTTTTTTAATTATAATTATATATGAATGAACACTTTTTAATAATGTTTTTAATAATAATAATACATATATATTAATATTATAGTAAGGATAATATGCAATTAAATATTGACAGGTTTTTTTTATCATAATATAAATACATATTTTAAAATTTTTATATAAAAATAATTATATATGAATGAACACTTTTTAATGATGTTTTTGTTATTAATAATACATATATCATAATATTATAGGAAGGATAATATACAAATAAATATATATAAATGTTTTTGATCATAATATAAATACATATTTTTAATATTTTTATAATAATAATTGTATATGAATGAATACTTTTGAATAATGTTTTTGTTATTAATAATACATATATAATAATATTATAGGAAGGATAATATACAAATAAATATATATAAATGTTTTTGATCATAATATAAATACATATTTTATAATATTTTTTATAATTATAATTATATATGAATGAACACTTTTTAATAATGTTTTTAATAATAATAATACATATATATTAATATTATAGGAAGGATAATATGCAATTAAATATTGACAGGTTTTTTTTATCATAATATAAATACATATTTTAAATCTTTTTATAATAATAATTATATATGAATGAACACTTTTTAGTAATGTTTTTGTAATTAATAATACAAATATAATAATATTAAAGAAACAATAATATGCAAATAAATATTGACAGGTTTTTTTGATCATAATATAAATACATAGTTTAAAGTTTTTTTATAATTATAATTATATATGAATGAACACTTTTTAATAATGTTTTTGTTATGAATAATACATATATAATAATATTATAGGAAGGATAATATACAAATAAATATATAAAAATGTTTTTGATCATAATATAAATACATATTTTATAATATTTTTATAATAATAATTATATATGAATGAACACTTTTTAATAATGTTTTTGTTATTAATAATACATATATAATAATATTATAGGAAGGATAATATACAAATAAATATAGGTATATAAATGTTTTTGATCATAATATAAATACATATTTTATAATATTTTTATAATAATAATTATATATGAATGAACACTTTTTAATGATGTTTTTGTAATTAATAATACATATATAATAATATTATAAGAAGGATAATATGCAAATAAATATTCACAGTTTTTTTTATCATAATATAAATACATATTTAAAAGTTTTTTATAATAATAATTATATATGAATGAACACTTTTTAGTAATGTTTTTGTAATTAATAATACAAATATAATAATATTATAGAAACGATAATATGAAAATAAATATTGACAGGTTTTTTTGATCATAATATAAATACATAGTTTAAAGTTTTTTTATAATTATAATTATATATGAATGAACACTTTTTAATAATGTTTTTGTTATGAATAATACATATATAATAATATTATAGGAAGGATAATATACAAATAAATATATAAAAATGTTTTTGATCATAATATAAATACATATTTTATAATATTTTTATAATTATAATTATATATGAATGAACAATTTTTAATAATGTTTTTAATAATAATAATACATATATATTAATATTATAGTAAGGATAATATGCAATTAAATATTGACAGGTTTTTTTTTATCATAATATAAATACATATTTTATAATTTTTATATAAAAATAATTATATATGAATGAACACTTTTTAATGATGTTTTTGTTATTAATAATACATATATAATAATATTATAGGAAGGATAATATACAAATAAATATATATAAATGTTTTGATCATAATATAAATACATATTTTATAATATTTTTATAATAATAATTATATATGAATGAACACTTTTTAATGATGTTTTTGTAATTAATAATACATATATAATAATATTATAGGAAGGATAATATGCAAATAAATATTCACAGTTTTTTTTATCATAATATAAATACATATTTAAAAGTTTTATATAATAATAATTATATATGAATGAACACTTTTTAGTAATGTTTTTGTAATTAATAATACAAATATAATAATATTATAGAAACGATAATATGAAAATAAATATTGACAGGTTTTTTTGATCATAATATAAATACATAGTTTAAAGTTTTTTTATAATTATAATTATATATGAATGAACACTTTTTAATAATGTTTTTGTTATGAATAATACATATATAATAATATTATAGGAAGGATAATATACAAATAAATATATAAAAATGTTTTTGATCATAATATAAATACATATTTTATAATATTTTTATAATTATAATTATATATGAATGAACACTTTTTAATAATGTTTTTAATAATAATAATACATATATATTAATATTATAGTAAGGATAATATGCAATTAAATATTGACAGGTTTTTTTTATCATAATATAAATACATATTTTAAAGTTTTTTATAATAATAATTATATATGAATGAACACTTTTTAGTAATGTTTTTGTAATTAATAATACAAATATAATAATATTATAGAAACGATAATATGAAAATAAATATTGACAGGTTTTTTTGATCATAATATAAATACATAGTTTAAAGTTTTTTTATAATTATAATTATATATGAATGAACACTTTTTAATAATGTTTTTGTTATGAATAATACATATATAATAATATTATAGAAAGGATAATATACAAATAAATATATATAAATGTTTTTGATCATAATATAAATACATATTTTATAATATTTTTATAATAATAATAATATATGAATGAACACTTTTTAATAATGTTTTTGTTATTAATAATACATATATAATAATATTATAGGAAGGATAATATACAAATAAATATATATAAATGTTTTTGATCATAATATAAATACATATTTTATAATATTTTTATAATAATAATTATATATGAATGAACACTTTTTAATAATGTTTTTGTTATTAATAATACATATATAATAATATTATAGGAAGGATAATATACAAATAAATATATATTAATGTTTTTGATCATAATATAAATACATATTTTATAATATTTTTATAATTATAATTATATATGAATGAACACTTTTTAATAATGTTTTTGTTATTAATAATACATATATAATAATATTATAGGAAGGATAATATACAAATAAATATATATAAATGTTTTTGATCATAATATAAATACATATTTTATATTTTTTTTTTAATAATAATTATATATGAATGAACACTTTTTAATAATGTTTTTGTTATTAATAATACATATATAATAATATTATAGGAAGGATAATATACAAATAAATATATATAAATGTTTTTGATCATAATATAAATACATATTTTATAATATTTTTTATAATTATAATTATATATGAATGAACACTTTTTAATAATGTTTTTAATAATAATAATACATATATATTAATATTATAGGAAGGATAATATGCAATTAAATATTGACAGGTTTTTTTATCATAATATAAATACATATTTTAAATCTTTTTATAATAATAATTATATATGAATGAACACTTTTTAGTAATGTTTTTGTAATTAATAATACAAATATAATAATATTAAAGAAACAATAATATGCAAATAAATATTGACAGGTTTTTTTGATCATAATATAAATACATAGTTTAAAGTTTTTTTATAATTATAATTATATATGAATGAACACTTTTTAATAATGTTTTTGTTATGAATAATACATATATAATAATATTATAGGAAGGATAATATACAAATAAATATATAAAAATGTTTTTGATCATAATATAAATACATATTTTATAATATTTTTTTAATTATAATTATATATGAATGAACACTTTTTAATAATGTTTTTAATAATAATAATACATATATATTAATATTATAGTAAGGATAATATGCAATTAAATATTGACAGGTTTTTTTTATCATAATATAAATACATATTTTAAAATTTTTATATAAAAATAATTATATATGAATGAACACTTTTTAATGATGTTTTTGTTATTAATAATACATATATAATAATATTATAGGAAGGATAATATACAAATAAATATATATAAATGTTTTTGATCATAATATAAATACATATTTTTAATATTTTTATAATAATAATTGTATATGAATGAATACTTTTGAATAATGTTTTTGTTATTAATAATACATATATAATAATATTATAGGAAGGATAATATACAAATAAATATATATAAATGTTTTTGATCATAATATAAATACATATTTTATAATATTTTTTATAATTATAATTATATATGAATGAACACTTTTTAATAATGTTTTTAATAATAATAATACATATATATTAATATTATAGGAAGGATAATATGCAATTAAATATTGACAGGTTTTTTTTATCATAATATAAATACATATTTTAAATCTTTTTATAATAATAATTATATATGAATGAACACTTTTTAGTAATGTTTTTGTAATTAATAATACAAATATAATAATATTAAAGAAACAATAATATGCAAATAAATATTGACAGGTTTTTTTGATCATAATATAAATACATAGTTTAAAGTTTTTTTATAATTATAATTATATATGAATGAACACTTTTTAATAATGTTTTTGTTATGAATAATACATATATAATAATATTATAGGAAGGATAATATACAAATAAATATATAAAAATGTTTTTGATCATAATATAAATACATATTTTATAATATTTTTATAATAATAATTATATATGAATGAACACTTTTTAATAATGTTTTTGTTATTAATAATACATATATAATAATATTATAGGAAGGATAATATACAAATAAATATAGGTATATAAATGTTTTTGATCATAATATAAATACATATTTTATAATATTTTTATAATAATAATTATATATGAATGAACACTTTTTAATGATGTTTTTGTAATTAATAATACATATATATTAATATTATAAGAAGGATAATATGCAAATAAATATTCACAGTTTTTTTTATCATAATATAAATACATATTTAAAAGTTTTTTATAATAATAATTATATATGAATGAACACTTTTTAGTAATGTTTTTGTAATTAATAATACAAATATAATAATATTATAGAAACGATAATATGAAAATAAATATTGACAGGTTTTTTTGATCATAATATAAATACATAGTTTAAAGTTTTTTTATAATTATAATTATATATGAATGAACACTTTTTAATAATGTTTTTGTTATGAATAATACATATATAATAATATTATAGGAAGGATAATATACAAATAAATATATAAAAATGTTTTTGATCATAATATAAATACATATTTTATAATATTTTTATAATTATAATTATATATGAATGAACAATTTTTAATAATGTTTTTAATAATAATAATACATATATATTAATATTATAGTAAGGATAATATGCAATTAAATATTGACAGGTTTTTTTTTATCATAATATAAATACATATTTTATAATTTTTATATAAAAATAATTATATATGAATGAACACTTTTTAATGATGTTTTTGTTATTAATAATACATATATAATAATATTATAGGAAGGATAATATACAAATAAATATATATAAATGTTTTGATCATAATATAAATACATATTTTATAATATTTTTATAATAATAATTATATATGAATGAACACTTTTTAATGATGTTTTTGTAATTAATAATACATATATAATAATATTATAGGAAGGATAATATGCAAATAAATATTCACAGTTTTTTTTATCATAATATAAATACATATTTAAAAGTTTTATATAATAATAATTATATATGAATGAACACTTTTTAGTAATGTTTTTGTAATTAATAATACAAATATAATAATATTATAGAAACGATAATATGAAAATAAATATTGACAGGTTTTTTTGATCATAATATAAATACATAGTTTAAAGTTTTTTTATAATTATAATTATATATGAATGAACACTTTTTAATAATGTTTTTGTTATGAATAATACATATATAATAATATTATAGGAAGGATAATATACAAATAAATATATAAAAATGTTTTTGATCATAATATAAATACATATTTTATAATATTTTTATAATTATAATTATATATGAATGAACACTTTTTAATAATGTTTTTAATAATAATAATACATATATATTAATATTATAGTAAGGATAATATGCAATTAAATATTGACAGGTTTTTTTTATCATAATATAAATACATATTTTAAAGTTTTTTATAATAATAATTATATATGAATGAACACTTTTTAGTAATGTTTTTGTAATTAATAATACAAATATAATAATATTATAGAAACGATAATATGAAAATAAATATTGACAGGTTTTTTTGATCATAATATAAATACATAGTTTAAAGTTTTTTTATAATTATAATTATATATGAATGAACACTTTTTAATAATGTTTTTGTTATGAATAATACATATATAATAATATTATAGAAAGGATAATATACAAATAAATATATATAAATGTTTTTTATCATAATATAAATACATATTTTATAATATTTTTATAATAATAATAATATATGAATGAACACTTTTTAATAATGTTTTTGTTATTAATAATACATATATAATAATATTATAGGAAGGATAATATACAAATAAATATATATAAATGTTTTTGATCATAATATAAATACATATTTTATAATATTTTTATAATAATAATTATATATGAATGAACACTTTTTAATAATGTTTTTGTTATTAATAATACATATATAATAATATTATAGGAAGGATAATATACAAATAAATATATATTAATGTTTTTGATCATAATATAAATACATATTTTATAATATTTTTATAATTATAATTATATATGAATGAACACTTTTTAATAATGTTTTTGTTATTAATAATACATATATAATAATATTATAGGAAGGATAATATACAAATAAATATATATAAATGTTTTTGATCATAATATAAATACATATTTTATATTTTTTTTTTTATAATAATTATATATGAATGAACACTTTTTAATAATGTTTTTGTTATTAATAATACATATATAATAATATTATAGGAAGGATAATATACAAATAAATATATATAAATGTTTTTGATCATAATATAAATACATATTTTATAATATTTTTTATAATTATAATTATATATGAATGAACACTTTTTAATAATGTTTTTAATAATAATAATACATATATATTAATATTATAGGAAGGATAATATGCAATTAAATATTGACAGGTTTTTTTATCATAATATAAATACATATTTCAAATCTTTTTATAATAATAATTATATATGAATGAACACTTTTTAGTAATGTTTTTGTAATTAATAATACAAATATAATAATATTAAAGAAACAATAATATGCAAATAAATATTGACAGGTTTTTTTGATCATAATATAAATACATAGTTTAAAGTTTTTTTATAATTATAATTATATATGAATGAACACTTTTTAATAATGTTTTTGTTATGAATTATACATATATAATAATATTATAGGAAGGATAATATACAAATAAATATATAAAAATGTTTTTGATCATAATATAAATACATATTTTATAATATTTTTATAATTATAATTATATATGAATGAACACTTTTTAATAATGTTTTTAATAATAATAATACATATATATTAATATTATAGTAAGGATAATATGCAATTAAATATTGACAGGTTTTTTTTATCATAATATAAATACATATTTTATAATTTTTAAATAAAAATAATTATATATAAATGAACACTTTTTAATGATGTTTTTGTTATTAATAATACATATATAATAATATTATAGGAAGGATAATATACAAATAAATATATAAAAATGTTTTTGATCATAATATAAATACATATTTTATAATATTTTTATAATAATAATTATAAATGAATGAACACTTTTTAATGATGTTTTTGTAATTAATAATACATATATAATAATATTATAGGAAGGATAATATACAAATAAATATATATAAATGTTTTTGATCATAATATAAATACATATTTTATAATATTTTTATAATAATAATTATATATGAATGAACACCTTTTAATAATGTTTTTGTTATTAATAATACATATATAATAATATTATAGGAAGGATAATATGCAAATAAATATTCACAGGTTTTTTTATCATAATATAAATACATATTTTAAAGTTTTTTATAATAATAATAATAAATGAATGAACACTTTTTAGTAATGTTTTTGTAATTAATAATCCAAATATAATAATATTATAGAAACGATAATATGCAAATAAATATTGACAGGTTTTTTTGATCATAATATAAATACATAGTTTAAAGTTTTTTTATAATTATAATTATATATGAATGAACACTTTTTAATAATGTTTTTGTTATAAATAATACATATATAATAATATTATAGGAAGGATAATATACAAATAAATATATATAAATGTTTTTGATCATAATATAAATACATATTTTATAATATTTTTATAATAATAATTATATATGAATGAACACCTTTTAATAATGTTTTTGTTATTAATAATACATATATAATAATATTATAGGAAGGATAATATGCAAATAAATATTCACAGGTTTTTTTATCATAATATAAATACATATTTAAAAGTTTTTTATAATAATAATTATATATGAATGAACACTTTTTAGTAATGTTTTTGTAATTAATAATACAAATATAATAATATTATAGAAACGATAATATGAAAATAAATATTGACAGGTTTTTTTGATCATAATATAAATACTTTGTTTAAAGTTTTTTTATAATTATAATTATATATGAATGAACACTTTTTAATAATGTTTTTGTTATGAATAATACATATATAATAATATTATAGGAAGGATAATATTAAAATAAATATATAAAAATGTTTTTGATCATAATATAAATACATATTTTATAATATTTTTATAATTATAATTATATATGAATGAACACTTTTTAATAATGTTTTTAATAATAATAATACATATATATTAATATTATAGTAAGGATAATATGCAATTAAATATTGACAGGTTTTTTTTATCATAATATAAATACATATTTTATAATTTTTATATAAAAATAATTATATATGAATGAACACTTTTTAATGATGTTTTTGTTATTAATAATACATATATAATAATATTATAGGAAGGATAATATACAAATAAATATATATAAATGTTTTTGATCATAATATAAATACATATTTTATAATATTTTTATAATAATAATTATATATGAATGAACACTTTTGAATAATGTTTTTGTTATTAATAATACATATATAATAATATTATAGGAAGGATAATATACAAATAAATATATATAAATGTTTTTGATCATAATATAAATACATATTTTATAATATTTTTATAATAATAATTATATATGAATGAACACCTTTTAATAATGTTTTTGTTATTAATAATACATATATAATAATATTATAGGAAGGATAATATGCAAATAAATATTCACAGGTTTTTTTATCATAATATAAATACATATTTTAAAGTTTTTTATAATAATAATAATAAATGAATGAACACTTTTTAGTAATGTTTTTGTAATTAATAATCCAAATATAATAATATTATAGAAACGATAATATGCAAATAAATATTGACAGGTTTTTTTGATCATAATATAAATACATAGTTTAAAGTTTTTTTATAATTATAATTATATATGAATGAACACTTTTTAATAATGTTTTTGTTATAAATAATACATATATAATAATATTATAGGAAGGATAATATACAAATAAATATATATAAATGTTTTTGATCATAATATAAATACATATTTTATAATAATTTTATAATAATAATAATATATGAATGAACACTTTTTAATAATGTTTTTGTTATTAATAATACATATATAATAATATTATAGAAACGATAATATGCAAATAAATATTGACAGGTTTTTTTGATCATAATATAAATACATAGTTTAAAGTTTTTTTATAATAATAATTATATATGAATGAACACTTTTTAGTAATGTTTTTGTAATTAATAATACAAATATAATAATATTATAGAAACGATAATATGCAAATAAATATTGACAGGTTTTTTTGGAAGGATAATATACAAATAAATATATATAAATGTTTTTGATCATAATATAAATACATATTTTATAATAATTTTATAATAATAATAATATATGAATGAACACTTTTTAATAATGTTTTTGTTATTAATAATACATATATAATAATATTATAGGAAGGATAATATACAAATAAATATATAAAAATGTTTTTGATCATAATATAAATACATATTTTATAATATTTGTATAATAATAATTATATATGAATGAACACTTTTTAATAATGTTTTTGTTATTAATAATACATATATAATAATATTATAGGAAGGATAAAATGCAAATAAATATTCACAGGTTTTTTTATCATAATATAAATACATATTTTAAAGTTTTTTATAATAATAATAATATATGAATGAACACTTTTTAGTAATGTTTTTGTAATTAATAATACAAATATAATAATATTATAGAAACGATAATATGCAAATAAATATTGACAGGTTTTTTTGATCATAATATAAATACATAGTTTAAAGTTTTTTTATAATAATAATTATATATGAATGAACACTTTTTAATAATGTTTTTGTTATGAATAATACATATATAATAATATTATAGGAAGGATAATATACAAATAAATATATAAAAATGTTTTTGATCATAATATAAATACATATTTTAAAATATTTGTATAATTATAATTATATATGAATGTACACTTTTTAATAATGTTTTTAATAATAATAATACATATATATTAATATTATAGTAAGGATAATATGCAATTAAATTATTATTAATTACAAAAACATTACTAAAAAGTGTTCATTCATATATAATTATTATTATAAAAAAACTTTAAACTATGTATTTATATTATGATAAAAAAAACCTGTCAATATTTATTTGCATATTATCGTTTCTATAATATTATTATATTTGTATTATTAATTACAAAAACATTACTAAAAGTGTTCATTTATATATTATTATTATTATAAAAAACTTTAAAATATGTATTTATATTATGATAAAAAAACCTGTGAATATTTATTTGCATATTATCCTTCCTATAATATTATTATATATGTATTATTAATAACAAAAACATTATTAAAAGGTGTTCATTCATATATAATTATTATTATAAAAATATTATAAAATATGTATTTATATTATGATCAAAAACATTTATATATATTTATTTGTATATTATCCTTCCTATAATATTATTATATATGTATTATTAATAACAAAAACATTATTAAAAAGTGTTCATTCATATATTATTATTATTATAAAATTATTATAAAATATGTATTTATATTATGATCAAAAACATTTATATATATTTATTTGTATATTATCCTTCCTATAATATTATTATATATGTATTATTCATAACAAAAACATTATTAAAAAGTGTTCATTCATATATAATTATAATTATAAAAAAACTTTAAACTATGTATTTATATTATGATCAAAAAAACCTGTCAATATTTATTTGCATATTATCGTTTCTATAATATTATTATATTTGTATTATTAATTACAAAAACATTACTAAAAAGTGTTCATTCATATATAATTATTATTATAAAAAAACTTTAAACTATGTATTTATATTATGATCAAAAAAACCTGTCAATATTTATTTGCATATTATCGTTTCTATAATATTATTATATATGTATTATTAATAACAAAACATTATTAAAAAGTGTTCATTCATATATTATTATTATTATAAAATTATTATAAAATATGTATTTATATTATGATCAAAAACATTTATATATATTTATTTGTATATTATCCTTCCTATAATATTATTATATATGTATTATTCATAACAAAAACATTATTAAAAAGTGTTCATTCATATATAATTATAATTATAAAAAAACTTTAAACTATGTATTTATATTATTATCAAAAAAACCTGTCAATATTTATTTGCATATTATCGTTTCTATAATATTATTATATTTGGATTATTAATTACAAAAACATTACTAAAAAGTGTTCATTCATATATTATTATTATTATAAAAAACTTTAAAATATGTATTTATATTATGATAAAAAAACCCGTGAATATTTATTTGCATATTATCCTTCCTATAATATTATTATATATGTATTATTAATAACAAAAACATTATTAAAAGGTGTTCATTCATATATAATTATTATTATAAAAATATTATAAAATATGTATTTATATTATGATCAAAAACATTTATATATATTTATTTGTATATTATCCTTCCTATAATATTATTATATATGTATTATTAATAACAAAAACATTATTCAAAAGTGTTCATTCATATATAATTATTATTATAAAAATATTATAAAATATGTATTTATATTATGATCAAAAACATTTATATATATTAATTTGTATATTATCCTTCCTATAATATTATTATATATGTATTATTAATAACAAAAACATCATTAAAAAGTGTTCATTCATATATAATTATTTTTATATAAAAATTATAAAATATGTATTTATATTATGATAAAAAAAAAACCTGTCAATATTTAATTGCATATTATCCTTACTATAATATTAATATATATGTATTATTATTATTAAAAACATTATTAAAAAGTGTTCATTCATATATAATTATAATTATAAAAATATTATAAAATATGTATTTATATTATGATCAAAAACATTTTTATATATTTATTTGTATATTATCCTTCCTATAATATTATTATATATGTATTATTCATAACAAAAACATTATTAAAAAGTGTTCATTCATATATAATTATAATTATAAAAAAACTTTAAACTATGTATTTATATTATGATCAAAAAAACCTGTCAATATTTATTTTCATATTATCGTTTCTATAATATTATTATATTTGTATTATTAATTACAAAAACATTACTAAAAAGTGTTCATTCATATATAATTATTATTATAAAAAACTTTTAAATATGTATTTATATTATGATAAAAAAAACTGTGAATATTTATTTGCATATTATCCTTCCTATAATATTATTATATATGTATTATTAATTACAAAAACATCATTAAAAAGTGTTCATTCATATATAATTATTATTATAAAAATATTATAAAATATGTATTTATATTATGATCAAAAACATTTATATATATTTATTTGTATATTATCCTTCCTATAATATTATTATATATGTATTACTGTATTAATAACAAAAACATCATTAAAAAGTGTTCATTCATATATAACTATTTTTATATAAAAATTATAAAATATGTATTTATATTATGATAAAAAAACCTGTCAATATTTAATTGCATATTATCCTTACTATAATATTAATATATATGTATTATTATTATTAAAAACATTATTAAAAAGTGTTCATTCATATATAATTATAATTAATTATAAAAATATTATAAAATATGTATTTATATTATGATCAAAAACATTTTTATATATTTATTTGTATATTATCCTTCCTATAATATTATTATATATGTATTATTCATAACAAAAACATTATTAAAAAGTGTTCATTCATATATAATTATAATTATAAAAAAACTTTAAACTATGTATTTATATTATGATCAAAAAAACCTGTCAATATTTATTTGCATATTATTGTTTCTTTAATATTATTATATTTGTATTATTAATTACAAAAACATTACTAAAAAGTGTTCATTCATATATAATAATTATTATAAAAAGATTTAAAATATGTATTTATATTATGATAAAAAAAACCTGTCAATATTTAATTGCATATTATCCTTCCTATAATATTAATATATATGTATTATTATTATTAAAAACATTATTAAAAAGTGTTCATTCATATATAATTATAATTATAAAAAATATTATAAAATATGTATTTATATTATGATCAAAAACATTTATATATATTTATTTGTATATTATCCTTCCTATAATATTATTATATATGTATTATTAATAACAAAAACAGTATTAAAAAGTGTTCATTCATATATAATTATTATTATAAAAATATTATAAAATATGTATTTATATTATGATCAAAAACATTTATATATATTTATTTGTATATTATCCTTCATATAATATTATTATATATGTATTATTAATAACAAAAACATTATTAAAAAGTGTTCATTCATATATAATTATTATTATAAAAAGATTATAAAATATGTATTTATATTATGATCAAAAACATTTATATATATTTATTTGTATATTATCCTTCCTATAATATTATTATATATGTATTATTAATAACAAAAACATTATTAAAAAGTGTTCATTCATATATTATTATTATTATAAAAATATTATTAAATATGTATTTATATTATGATCAAAAACATTTATATATATTTATTTGTATATTATCCTTTCTATAATATTATTATATATGTATTATTCATAACAAAAACATTATTAAAAAGTGTTCATTCATATATAATTATAATTATAAAAAAACTTTAAACTATGTATTTATATTATGATCAAAAAACCTGTCAATATTTATTTGCATATTATAGTTTCTATAATATTATTATATTTGTATTATTAATTACAAAAACATTACTAAAAAGTGTTCATTCATATATAATTATTATTATAAAAAAACTTTAAACTATGTATTTATATTATGTTCAAAAAAACCTGTCAATATCTATTTGCATATTATCGTTTCTATAATATTATTATATTTGTATTATTAATTACAAAAACATTACTAAAAAGTGTTCATTCATATATAATTATTATTATAAAAAACTTTAAAATATGTATTTATATTATGATAAAAAAAACCTGTCAATATTTAATTGCATATTATCCTTACTATAATATTAATATATATGTATTATTATTATTAAAAACATTATTAAAATGTGTTCATTCATATATAATTATAATTATAAAAATATTATAAAATATGTATTTATATTATGATCAAAAACATTTTTATATATTTATTTGTATATTATCCTTCCTATAATATTATTATATATGTATTATTCATAACAAAAACATTATTAAAAAGTGTTCATTCATATATAATTATAATTATAAAAAAACTTTAAACTATGTATTTATATTATGATCAAAAAAACCTGTCAATATTTATTTTCATATTATCGTTTCTATAAAATATTATTATATTTGTATTATTAATTACAAAAACATTACTAAAAAGTGTTCATTCATATATAATTATAATTATAAAAATATTATAAAATATGTATTTATATTATGATCAAAAACATTTTTATATATTTATTTGTATATTATCCTTCCTATAATATTATTATATATGTATTATTCATAACAAAAACATTATTAAAAAGTGTTCATTCATATATAATTATAATTATAAAAAAACTTATACTATGTATTTATATTATGATCAAAAAAACCTGTCAATATTTATTTTCATATTATCGTTTCTATAATATTATTATATTTGTATTATTAATTACAAAAACATTACTGAAAAGTGTTCATTCATATATAATTATTATTATAAAAAACTTTTAAATATGTATTTATATTATGATAAAAAAAAAACTGTGAATATTTATTTGCATATTATCCTTCCTATAATATTATTATATATGTATTATTAATTACAAAAACATCATTAAAAGTGTTCATTCATATATAATTATTATTATAAAAATATTATAAAATATGTATTTATATTATGATCAAAACATTTATATATATTTATTTGTATATTATCCTTCCTATAATATTATTATATATGTATTATTAATAACAAAAACATCATTAAAAAGTGTTCATTCATATATAATTATTTTTATATAAAAATTATAAAATATGTATTTATATTATGATAAAAAAAACCTGTCAATATTTAATTGCATATTATCCTTACTATAATATTAATATATATGTATTATTATTATTAAAAACATTATTAAAAGTGTTCATTCATATATAATTATAATTATAAAAATATTATAAAATATGTATTTATATTATGATCAAAAACATTTATATATATTTATTTGTATATTATCCTTCCTATAATATTATTATATATGTATTATTCATAACAAAAACATTATTAAAAGTGTTCATTCATATATAATTATAATTATAAAAAAACTTTAAACTATGTATTTATATTATGATCAAAAAAACCTGTCAATATTTATTTTCATATTATCGTTTCTATAATATTATTATATTTGTATTATTAATTACAAAAACATTACTAAAAAGTGTTCATTCATATATAATTAGTTATTATAAAAAACTTTTAAATATGTATTTATATTATGATAAAAAAAAACTGTGAATATTTATTTGCATATTATCCTTCCTATAATATTATTATATATGTATTATTAATTACAAAAACATCATTAAAAAGTGTTCATTCATATATAATTATTATTATAAAAATATTATAAAATATGTATTTATATTATGATCAAAAACATTTATATACCTATATTTATTTGTATATTATCCTTCCTATAATATTATTATATATGTATTATTAATAACAAAAACATTATTAAAAAGTGTTCATTCATATATAATTATTATTATAAAAATATTATAAAATATGTATTTATATTATGATCAAAAACATTTATATATATTTATTTGTATATTATCCTTCCTATAATATTATTATATATGTATTATTCATAACAAAAACATTATTAAAAAGTGTTCATTCATATATAATTATTATTATAAAAATATTATAAAATATGTATTTATATTATGATCAAAAACATTTATATATATTTATTTGTATATTATCCTTCCTATAATATTATTATATATGTATTATTCATAACAAAAACATTATTAAAAAGTGTTCATTCATATATAATTATAATTATAAAAAAACTTTAAACTATGTATTTATATTATGATCAAAAAAACCTGTCAATATTTATTTTCATATTATCGTTTCTATAATATTATTATATTTGTATTATTAATTACAAAAACATTACTAAAAAGTGTTCATTCATATATAATTATTATTATAAAAAACTTTTAAATATGTATTTATATTATGATAAAAAAAAACTGTGAATATTTATTTGCATATTATCCTTCCTATAATATTATTATATATGTATTATTAATTACAAAAACATCATTAAAAAGTGTTCATTCATATATAATTATTATTATAAAAATATTATAAAATATGTATTTATATTATGATCAAAACATTTATATATATTTATTTGTATATTATCCTTCCTATAATATTATTATATATGTATTATTAATAACAAAAACATCATTAAAAAGTGTTCATTCATATATAATTATTTTTATATAAAAATTATAAAATATGTATTTATATTATGATAAAAAAACCTGTCAATATTTAATTGCATATTATCCTTACTATAATATTAATATATATGTATTATTATTATTAAAAACATTATTAAAAAGTGTTCATTCATATATAATTATAATTATAAAAATATTATAAAATATGTATTTATATTATGATCAAAAACATTTTTATATATTTATTTGTATATTATCCTTCCTATAATATTATTATATATGTATTATTCATAACAAAAACATTATTAAAAAGTGTTCATTCATATATAATTATAATTATAAAAAAACTTTAAACTATGTATTTATATTATGATCAAAAAAACCTGTCAATATTTATTTTCATATTATCGTTTCTATAATATTATTATATTTGTATTATTAATTACAAAAACATTACTAAAAAGTGTTCATTCATATATAATTATTATTATAAAAAACTCTTAAATATGTATTTATATTATGATAAAAAAAAACTGTGAATATTTATTTGCATATTATCCTTCCTATAATATTATTATATATGTATTATTAATTACAAAAACATCATTAAAAAGTGTTCATTCATATATAATTATTATTATAAAAATATTATAAAATATGTATTTATATTATGATCAAAAACATTTATATACCTATATTTATTTGTATATTATCCTTCCTATAATATTATTATATATGTATTATTAATAACAAAAACATTATTAAAAAGTGTTCATTCATATATAATTATTATTATAAAAATATTATAAAATATGTATTTATATTATGATCAAAAACATTTATATATATTTATTTGTATATTATCCTTCCTATAATATTATTATATATGTATTATTCATAACAAAAACATTATTAAAAAGTGTTCATTCATATATTATTATTATTATAAAAATATTATAAAATATGTATTTATATTATGATCAAAAACATTTATATATATTTATTTGTATATTATCCTTCCTATAATATTATTATATATGTATTATTCATAACAAAAACATTATTAAAAAGTGTTCATTCATATATAATTATAATTATAAAAAAACTTTAAACTATGTATTTATATTATGATCAAAAAAACCTGTCAATATTTATTTGCATATTATCGTTTCTATAATATTATTATATTTGTATTATTAATTACAAAAACATTACTAAAAAGTGTTCATTCATATATTATTATTATTATAAAAAACTTTAAAATATGTATTTATATTATGATAAAAAAACCTGTGAATATTTATTTGCATATTATCCTTCCTATAATATTATTATATATGTATTATTAATAACAAAAACATTATTAAAAAGTGTTCATTCATATATAATTATTATTATAAAAATATTATAAAATATGTATTTATATTATGATCAAAAACATTTATATATATTTATTTGTATATTATCCTTCCTATAATATTAGTATATATGTATTATTAATAACAAAAACATTATTCAAAAGTGTTCATTCATATATAATTATTATTATAAAAATATTATAAAATATGTATTTATATTATGATCAAAAACATTTATATATATTTATTTGTATATTATCCTTCCTATAATATTATTATATATGTATTATTCATAACAAAAACATTATTAAAAAGTGTTCATTCATATATAATTATTATTATAAAAATATTATAAAATATGTATTTATATTATGATCAAAAACATTTATATATATTTATTTGTATATTATCCTTCCTATAATATTATTATATATGTATTATTCATAACAAAAACATTATTAAAAAGTGTTCATTCATATATAATTATAATTATAAAAAAACTTTAAACTATGTATTTATATTATGATCAAAAAAACCTGTCAATATTTATTTTCATATTATCGTTTCTATAATATTATTATATTTGTATTATTAATTACAAAAACATTACTAAAAAGTGTTCATTCATATATAATTATTATTATAAAAAACTTTTAAATATGTATTTATATTATGATAAAAAAAAACTGTGAATATTTATTTGCATATTATCCTTCCTATAATATTATTATATATGTATTATTAATTACAAAAACATCATTAAAAAGTGTTCATTCATATATAATTATTATTATAAAAATATTATAAAATATGTATTTATATTATGATCAAAACATTTATATATATTTATTTGTATATTATCCTTCCTATAATATTATTATATATGTATTATTAATAACAAAAACATCATTAAAAAGTGTTCATTCATATATAATTATTTTTATATAAAAATTATAAAATATGTATTTATATTATGATAAAAAACCTGTCAATATTTAATTGCATATTATCCTTACTATAATATTAATATATATGTATTATTATTATTAAAAACATTATTAAAAAGTGTTCATTCATATATAATTATAATTATAAAAATATTATAAAATATGTATTTATATTATGATCAAAAACATTTTTATATATTTATTTGTATATTATCCTTCCTATAATATTATTATATATGTATTATTCATAACAAAAACATTATTAAAAAGTGTTCATTCATATATAATTATAATTATAAAAAAACTTTAAACTATGTATTTATATTATGATCAAAAAAACCTGTCAATATTTATTTTCATATTATCGTTTCTATAATATTATTATATTTGTATTATTAATTACAAAAACATTACTAAAAAGTGTTCATTCATATATAATTATTATTATAAAAAACTCTTAAATATGTATTTATATTATGATAAAAAAAAACTGTGAATATTTATTTGCATATTATCCTTCCTATAATATTATTATATATGTATTATTAATTACAAAAACATCATTAAAAAGTGTTCATTCATATATAATTATTATTATAAAAATATTATAAAATATGTATTTATATTATGATCAAAAACATTTATATACCTATATTTATTTGTATATTATCCTTCCTATAATATTATTATATATGTATTATTAATAACAAAAACATTATTAAAAAGTGTTCATTCATATATAATTATTATTATAAAAATATTATAAAATATGTAATTATATTATGATCAAAAACATTTATATATATTTATTTGTATATTATCCTTCCTATAATATTATTATATATGTATTATTCATAACAAAAACATTATTAAAAAGTGTTCATTCATATATTATTATTATTATAAAAATATTATAAAATATGTATTTATATTATGATCAAAAACATTTATATATATTTATTTGTATATTATCCTTCCTATAATATTATTATATATGTATTATTCATAACAAAAACATTATTAAAAAGTGTTCATTCATATATAATTATAATTATAAAAAAACTTTAAACTATGTATTTATATTATGATCAAAAAAACCTGTCAATATTTATTTGCATATTATCGTTTCTATAATATTATTATATTTGTATTATTAATTACAAAAACATTACTAAAAAGTGTTCATTCATATATTATTATTATTATAAAAAACTTTAAAATATGTATTTATATTATGATAAAAAAACCTGTGAATATTTATTTGCATATTATCCTTCCTATAATATTATTATATATGTATTATTAATAACAAAAACATTATTAAAAAGTGTTCATTCATATATAATTATTATTATAAAAATATTATAAAATATGTATTTATATTATGATCAAAAACATTTATATATATTTATTTGTATATTATCCTTCCTATAATATTAGTATATATGTATTATTAATAACAAAAACATTATTCAAAAGTGTTCATTCATATATAATTATTATTATAAAAATATTATAAAATATGTATTTATATTATGATCAAAAACATTTATATATATTTATTTGTATATTATCCTTCCTATAATATTAGTATATATGTATTATTAATAACAAAAACATTATTCAAAAGTGTTCATTCATATATAATTATTATTATAAAAATATTATAAAATATGTATTTATATTATGATCAAAAACATTTATATATATTTATTTGTATATTATCCTTCCTATAATATTAGTATATATGTATTATTAATAACAAAAACATTATTCAAAAGTGTTCATTCATATATAATTATTATTATAAAAATATTATAAAATATGTATTTATATTATGATCAAAAACATTTATATATATTTATTTGTATATTATCCTTCCTATAATATTATTATATATGTATTATTAATAACAAAAACATTATTCAAAAGTGTTCATTCATATATAATTATTATTATAAAAATATTATAAAATATGTATTTATATTATAATCAAAAACATTTATATATATTTATTTGTATATTATCCTTCCTATAATATTAGTATATATGTATTATTAATAACAAAAACATTATTCAAAAGTGTTCATTCATATATAATTATTATTATAAAAATATTATAAAATATGTATTTATATTATGATCAAAAACATTTATATATATTTATTTGTATATTATCCTTCCTATAATATTAGTATATATGTATTATTAATAACAAAAACATTATTCAAAAGTGTTCATTCATATAAAATTATTATTATAAAAATATTATAAAATATGTATTTATATTATGATCAAAAACATTTATATATATTTATTTGTATATTATCCTTCCTATAATATTATTATATATGTATTATTCATAACAAAAACATTATTAAAAAGTGTTCATTCATATATAATTATAATTATAAAAAAACTTTAAACTATGTATTTATATTATGATCAAAAAAACCTGTCAATATTTATTTGCATATTATTGTTTCTTTAATATTATTATATTTGTATTATTAATTACAAAAACATTACTAAAAAGTGTTCATTCATATATAATTATTATTATAAAAAGATTTAAAATATGTATTTATATTATGATAAAAAAACCTGTCAATATTTAATTGCATATTATCCTTCCTATAATATTAATATATATGTATTATTATTATTAAAAACATTATTAAAAAGTGTTCATTCATATATAATTATAATTATAAAAAATATTATAAAATATGTATTTATATTATGATCAAAAACATTTATATATATTTATTTGTATATTATCCTTCCTATAATATTATTATATATGTATTATTAATAACAAAAACAGTATTAAAAAGTGTTCATTCATATATAATTATTATTATAAAAATATTATAAAATATGTATTTATATTATGATCAAAAACATTTATATATATTTATTTGTATATTATCCTTCATATAATATTATTATATATGTATTATTAATAACAAAAACATTATTAAAAAGTGTTCATTCATATATAATTATAATTATAAAAATATTATAAAATATGTATTTATATTATGATCATAAACATTTATATATATTTATTTGTATATTATCCTTCCTATAATATTATTATATATGTATTATTAATAACAAAAACATTATTAAAAAGTGTTCATTCATATATAATTATTATTATAATAAGATTATAAAATATGTATTTATATTATGATCAAAAACATTTATATATATTTATTTGTATATTATCCTTCCTATAATATTATTATATATGTATTATTAATAACAAAAACATTATTAAAAAGTGTTCATTCATATATTATTATTATTATAAAAATATTATAAAATATGTATTTATATTATGATCAAAAACATTTATATATATTTATTTGTATATTATCCTTTCTATAATATTATTATATATGTATTATTCATAACAAAAACATTATTAAAAAGTGTTCATTCATATATAATTATAATTATAAAAAAACTTTAAACTATGTATTTATATTATGATCAAAAAACCTGTCAATATTTATTTGCATATTATTGTTTCTATAATATTATTATATTTGTATTATTAATTACAAAAACATTACTAAAAAGTGTTCATTCATATATAATTATTATTATAAAAAAACTTTAAACTATGTATTTATATTATGTTCAAAAAAACCTGTCAATATCTATTTGCATATTATCGTTTCTATAATATTATTATATTTGTATTATTAATTACAAAAACATTACTAAAAAGTGTTCATTCATATATAATTATTATTATAAAAAACTTTAAAATATGTATTTATATTATGATAAAAAAAACCTGTCAATATTTAATTGCATATTATCCTTACTATAATATTAATATATATGTATTATTATTATTAAAAACATTATTAAAATGTGTTCATTCATATATAATTATAATTATAAAAATATTATAAAATATGTATTTATATTATGATCAAAAACATTTTTATATATTTATTTGTATATTATCCTTCCTATAATATTTTTATATATGTATTATTCATAACAAAAACATTATTAAAAAGTGTTCATTCATATATAATTATAATTATAAAAAAACTTTAAACTATGTATTTATATTATGATCAAAAAAACCTGTCAATATTTATTTTCATATTATCGTTTCTATAATATTATTATATTTGTATTATTAATTACAAAAACATTACTAAAAAGTGTTCATTCATATATAATTATAATTAAAAAAATATTATAAAATATGTATTTATATTATGATCAAAAACATTTTTATATATTTATTTGTATATTATCCTTCCTATAATATTATTATATATGAATTATTCATAACAAAAACATTATTAAAAAGTGTTCATTCATATATAATTATAATTATAAAAAAACTTTAAACTATGTATTTATATTATGATCAAAAAAACCTGTCAATATTTATTTTCATATTATCGTTTCTATAATATTATTATATTTGTATTATTAATTACAAAAACATTACTAAAAAGTGTTCATTCATATATAATTATTATTATAAAAAACTTTTAAATATGTATTTATATTATGATAAAAAAAAACTGTGAATATTTATTTGCATATTATCCTTCCTATAATATTATTATATATGTATTATTAATTACAAAAACATCATTAAAAAGTGTTCATTCATATATAATTATTATTATAAAAATATTATAAAATATGTATTTATATTATGATCAAAACATTTATATATATTTATTTGTATGTTATCCTTCCTATAATATTATTATATATGTATTATTAATAACAAAAAAATCATTAAAAAGTGTTCATTCATATATAATTATTTTTATATAAAAATTATAAAATATGTATTTATATTATGATAAAAAAAACCTGTCAATATTTAATTGCATATTATCCTTACTATAATATTAATATATATGTATTATTATTATTAAAAACATTATTAAAAAGTGTTCATTCATATATAATTATAATTATAAAAATATTATAAAATATGTATTTATATTATGATCATAAACATTTATATATATTTATTTGTATATTATCCTTCCTATAATATTATTATATATGTATTATTAATAACAAAAACATTATTAAAAAGTGTTCATTCATATATAATTATTATTATAATAAGATTATAAAATATGTATTTATATTATGATCAAAAACATTTATATATATTTATTTGTATATTATCCTTCCTATAATATTATTATATATGTATTATTAATAACAAAAACATTATTAAAAAGTGTTCATTCATATATTATTATTATTATAAAAATATTATAAAATATGTATTTATATTATGATCAAAAACATTTATATATATTTATTTGTATATTATCCTTTCTATAATATTATTATATATGTATTATTCATAACAAAAACATTATTAAAAAGTGTTCATTCATATATAATTATAATTATAAAAAAACTTTAAACTATGTATTTATATTATGATCAAAAAACCTGTCAATATTTATTTGCATATTATTGTTTCTATAATATTATTATATTTGTATTATTAATTACAAAAACATTACTAAAAAGTGTTCATTCATATATAATTATTATTATAAAAAAACTTTAAACTATGTATTTATATTATGTTCAAAAAAACCTGTCAATATCTATTTGCATATTATCGTTTCTATAATATTATTATATTTGTATTATTAATTACAAAAACATTACTAAAAAGTGTTCATTCATATATAATTATTATTATAAAAAACTTTAAAATATGTATTTATATTATGATAAAAAAAACCTGTCAATATTTAATTGCATATTATCCTTACTATAATATTAATATATATGTATTATTATTATTAAAAACATTATTAAAATGTGTTCATTCATATATAATTATAATTATAAAAATATTATAAAATATGTATTTATATTATGATCAAAAACATTTTTATATATTTATTTGTATATTATCCTTCCTATAATATTATTATATATGTATTATTCATAACAAAAACATTATTAAAAAGTGTTCATTCATATATAATTATAATTATAAAAAAACTTTAAACTATGTATTTATATTATGATCAAAAAAACCTGTCAATATTTATTTTCATATTATCGTTTCTATAATATTATTATATTTGTATTATTAATTACAAAAACATTACTAAAAAGTGTTCATTCATATATAATTATAATTAAAAAAATATTATAAAATATGTATTTATATTATGATCAAAAACATTTTTATATATTTATTTGTATATTATCCTTCCTATAATATTATTATATATGAATTATTCATAACAAAAACATTATTAAAAAGTGTTCATTCATATATAATTATAATTATAAAAAAACTTTAAACTATGTATTTATATTATGATCAAAAAAACCTGTCAATATTTATTTTCATATTATCGTTTCTATAATATTATTATATTTGTATTATTAATTACAAAAACATTACTAAAAAGTGTTCATTCATATATAATTATTATTATAAAAAACTTTTAAATATGTATTTATATTATGATAAAAAAAAACTGTGAATATTTATTTGCATATTATCCTTCCTATAATATTATTATATATGTATTATTAATTACAAAAACATCATTAAAAAGTGTTCATTCATATATAATTATTATTATAAAAATATTATAAAATATGTATTTATATTATGATCAAAACATTTATATATATTTATTTGTATGTTATCCTTCCTATAATATTATTATATATGTATTATTAATAACAAAAAAATCATTAAAAAGTGTTCATTCATATATAATTATTTTTATATAAAAATTATAAAATATGTATTTATATTATGATAAAAAAAACCTGTCAATATTTAATTGCATATTATCCTTACTATAATATTAATATATATGTATTATTATTATTAAAAACATTATTAAAAAGTGTTCATTCATATATAATTATAATTATAAAAATATTATAAAATATGTATTTATATTATGATCAAAAACATTTTTATATATTTATTTGTATATTATCCTTCCTATAATATTATTATATATGTATTATTAATAACAAAAACATTATTCAAAAGTGTTCATTCATATATTATTATTATTATAAAAATATTATAAAATATGTATTTATATTATGATCAAAAACATTTATATATATTTATTTGTATATTATCCTTCCTATAATATTATTATATATGTATTATTCATAACAAAAACATTATTAAAAAGTGTTCATTCATATATAATTATAATTATAAAAAAACTTTAAACTATGTATTTATATTATGATCAAAAAAACCTGTCAATATTTATTTTCATATTATCGTTTCTATAATATTATTATATTTGTATTATTAATTACAAAAACATTACTAAAAAGTGTTCATTTATATATAATTATTATTATAAAAAACTTTAAAATATGTATTTATATTATGATAAAAAAAACCTGTGAATATTTATTTGCATATTATCCTTCCTATAATATTATTATATATGTATTATTAATAACAAAAACATTATTAAAAAGTGTTCATTCATATATAATTATTATTATAAAAATATTATAAAATATGTTTTTATATTATGATCAAAAACATTTATATATATTTATTTGTATATTATCCTTCCTATAATATTATTATATATGTATTATTCATAACAAAAACATTATTAAAAAGTGTTCATTCATATATTATTATAATTATAAAAATATTATAAAATATGTATTTATATTATGATCAAAAACATTTATATATATTTATTTGTATATTATCCTTCCTATAATATTATTATATATGTATTATTCATAACAAAAACATTATTAAAAAGTGTTCATTCATATATTATTATTATTATAAAAATATTATAAAATATGTATTTATATTATGATCAAAAACATTTATATATATTTATTTGTATATTATCCTTCCTATAATATTATTATATATGTATTATTCATAACAAAAACATTATTAAAAAGTGTTCATTCATATATAATTATAATTATAAAAAAACTTTAAACTATGTATTTATATTATGATCAAAAAAACCTGTCAATATTTATTTGCATATTATCGTTTCTATAATATTATTATATTTGTATTATTAATTACAAAAACATTACTAAAAAGTGTTCATTCATATATTATTATTATTATAAAAAACTTTAAAATATGTATTTATATTATGATAAAAAAACCTGTGAATATTTATTTGCATGTTATCCTTCCTATAATATTATTATATATGTATTATTAATAACAAAAACATTATTAAAAAGTGTTCATTCATATATAATTATTATTATAAAAATATTATAAAATATGTATTTATATTATGATCAAAAACATTTATATATATTTATTTGTATATTATCCTTCCTATAATATTAGTATATATGTATTATTAATAACAAAAAAATCATTAAAAAGTGTTCATTCATATATAATTATTTTTATATAAAAATTATAAAATATGTATTTATATTATGATAAAAAAAACCTGTCAATATTTAATTGCATATTATCCTTACTATAATATTAATATATATGTATTATTATTATTAAAAACATTATTAAAAAGTGTTCATTCATATATAATTATAATTATAAAAATATTATAAAATATGTATTTATATTATGATCATAAACATTTATATATATTTATTTGTATATTATCCTTCCTATAATATTATTATATATGTATTATTAATAACAAAAACATTATTAAAAAGTGTTCATTCATATATAATTATTATTATAATAAGATTATAAAATATGTATTTATATTATGATCAAAAACATTTATATATATTTATTTGTATATTATCCTTCCTATAATATTATTATATATGTATTATTAATAACAAAAACATTATTAAAAAGTGTTCATTCATATATTATTATTATTATAAAAATATTATAAAATATGTATTTATATTATGATCAAAAACATTTATATATATTTATTTGTATATTATCCTTTCTATAATATTATTATATATGTATTATTCATAACAAAAACATTATTAAAAAGTGTTCATTCATATATAATTATAATTATAAAAAAACTTTAAACTATGTATTTATATTATGATCAAAAAACCTGTCAATATTTATTTGCATATTATTGTTTCTATAATATTATTATATTTGTATTATTAATTACAAAAACATTACTAAAAAGTGTTCATTCATATATAATTATTATTATAAAAAAACTTTAAACTATGTATTTATATTATGTTCAAAAAAACCTGTCAATATCTATTTGCATATTATCGTTTCTATAATATTATTATATTTGTATTATTAATTACAAAAACATTACTAAAAAGTGTTCATTCATATATAATTATTATTATAAAAAACTTTAAAATATGTATTTATATTATGATAAAAAAAACCTGTCAATATTTAATTGCATATTATCCTTACTATAATATTAATATATATGTATTATTATTATTAAAAACATTATTAAAATGTGTTCATTCATATATAATTATAATTATAAAAATATTATAAAATATGTATTTATATTATGATCAAAAACATTTTTATATATTTATTTGTATATTATCCTTCCTATAATATTATTATATATGTATTATTCATAACAAAAACATTATTAAAAAGTGTTCATTCATATATAATTATAATTATAAAAAAACTTTAAACTATGTATTTATATTATGATCAAAAAAACCTGTCAATATTTATTTTCATATTATCGTTTCTATAATATTATTATATTTGTATTATTAATTACAAAAACATTACTAAAAAGTGTTCATTCATATATAATTATAATTAAAAAAATATTATAAAATATGTATTTATATTATGATCAAAAACATTTTTATATATTTATTTGTATATTATCCTTCCTATAATATTATTATATATGAATTATTCATAACAAAAACATTATTAAAAAGTGTTCATTCATATATAATTATAATTATAAAAAAACTTTAAACTATGTATTTATATTATGATCAAAAAAACCTGTCAATATTTATTTTCATATTATCGTTTCTATAATATTATTATATTTGTATTATTAATTACAAAAACATTACTAAAAAGTGTTCATTCATATATAATTATTATTATAAAAAACTTTTAAATATGTATTTATATTATGATAAAAAAAAACTGTGAATATTTATTTGCATATTATCCTTCCTATAATATTATTATATATGTATTATTAATTACAAAAACATCATTAAAAAGTGTTCATTCATATATAATTATTATTATAAAAATATTATAAAATATGTATTTATATTATGATCAAAACATTTATATATATTTATTTGTATGTTATCCTTCCTATAATATTATTATATATGTATTATTAATAACAAAAAAATCATTAAAAAGTGTTCATTCATATATAATTATTTTTATATAAAAATTATAAAATATGTATTTATATTATGATAAAAAAAACCTGTCAATATTTAATTGCATATTATCCTTACTATAATATTAATATATATGTATTATTATTATTAAAAACATTATTAAAAAGTGTTCATTCATATATAATTATAATTATAAAAATATTATAAAATATGTATTTATATTATGATCAAAAACATTTTTATATATTTATTTGTATATTATCCTTCCTATAATATTATTATATATGTATTATTCATAACAAAAACATTATTAAAAAGTGTTCATTCATATATTATTATTATTATAAAAATATTATAAAATATGTATTTATATTATGATCAAAAACATTTATATATATTTATTTGTATATTATCCTTCCTATAATATTATTATATATGTATTATTCATAACAAAAACATTATTAAAAAGTGTTCATTCATATATAATTATAATTATAAAAAAACTTTAAACTATGTATTTATATTATGATCAAAAAAACCTGTCAATATTTATTTGCATATTATCGTTTCTATAATATTATTATATTTGTATTATTAATTACAAAAACATTACTAAAAAGTGTTCATTCATATATTATTATTATTATAAAAAACTTTAAAATATGTATTTATATTATGATAAAAAAACCTGTGAATATTTATTTGCATATTATCCTTCCTATAATATTATTATATATGTATTATTAATAACAAAAACATTATTAAAAAGTGTTCATTCATATATAATTATTATTATAAAAATATTATAAAATATGTATTTATATTATGATCAAAAACATTTATATATATTTATTTGTATATTATCCTTCCTATAATATTAGTATATATGTATTATTAATAACAAAAACATTATTCAAAAGTGTTCATTCATATATAATTATTATTATAAAAATATTATAAAATATGTATTTATATTATGATCAAAAACATTTATATATATTTATTTGTATATTATCCTTCCTATAATATTATTATATATGTATTATTCATAACAAAAACATTATTAAAAAGTGTTCATTCATATATAATTATAATTATAAAAAAACTTTAAACTATGTATTTATATTATGATCAAAAAAACCTGTCAATATTTATTTTCATATTATCGTTTCTATAATATTATTATATTTGTATTATTAATTACAAAAACATTACTAAAAAGTGTTCATTTATATATAATTATTATTATAAAAAACTTTAAAATATGTATTTATATTATGATAAAAAAAACCTGTGAATATTTATTTGCATATTATCCTTCCTATAATATTATTATATATGTATTATTAATAACAAAAACATTATTAAAAAGTGTTCATTCATATATAATTATTATTATAAAAATATTATAAAATATGTTTTTATATTATGATCAAAAACATTTATATATATTTATTTGTATATTATCCTTCCTATAATATTATTATATATGTATTATTCATAACAAAAACATTATTAAAAAGTGTTCATTCATATATTATTATAATTATAAAAATATTATAAAATATGTATTTATATTATGATCAAAAACATTTATATATATTTATTTGTATATTATCCTTCCTATAATATTATTATATATGTATTATTCATAACAAAAACATTATTAAAAAGTGTTCATTCATATATTATTATTATTATAAAAATATTATAAAATATGTATTTATATTATGATCAAAAACATTTATATATATTTATTTGTATATTATCCTTCCTATAATATTATTATATATGTATTATTCATAACAAAAACATTATTAAAAAGTGTTCATTCATATATAATTATAATTATAAAAAAACTTTAAACTATGTATTTATATTATGATCAAAAAAACCTGTCAATATTTATTTGCATATTATCGTTTCTATAATATTATTATATTTGTATTATTAATTACAAAAACATTACTAAAAAGTGTTCATTCATATATTATTATTATTATAAAAAACTTTAAAATATGTATTTATATTATGATAAAAAAACCTGTGAATATTTATTTGCATGTTATCCTTCCTATAATATTATTATATATGTATTATTAATAACAAAAACATTATTAAAAAGTGTTCATTCATATATAATTATTATTATAAAAATATTATAAAATATGTATTTATATTATGATCAAAAACATTTATATATATTTATTTGTATATTATCCTTCCTATAATATTAGTATATATGTATTATTAATAACAAAAACATTATTCAAAAGTGTTCATTCATATATAATTATTATTATAAAAATATTATAAAATATGTATTTATATTATGATCAAAAACATTTATATATATTTATTTGTATATTATCCTTCCTATAATATTATTATATATGTATTATTCATAACAAAAACATTATTAAAAAGTGTTCGTTCATATATAATTATAATTATAAAAAAACTTTAAACTATGTATTTATATTATGATCAAAAAAACTGTCAATATTTATTTTCATATTATCGTTTCTATAATATTATTATATTTGTATTATTAATTACAAAAACATTACTAAAAAGTGTTCATTCATATATAATTATTATTATAAAAAACTTTAAAATATGTATTTATATTATGATAAAAAAAACCTGTGAATATTTATTTGCATATTATCCTTCCTATAATATTATTATATATGTATTATTAATAACAAAAACATTATTAAAAAGTGTTCATTCATATATAATTATTATTATAAAAATATTATAAAATATGTTTTTATATTATGATCAAAAACATTTATATATATTTATTTGTATATTATCCTTCCTATAATATTATTATATATGTATTATTCATAACAAAAACATTATTAAAAAGTGTTCATTCATATATTATTATAATTATAAAAATATTTTAAAATATGTATTTATATTATGATCAAAAACATTTATATATATTTATTTGTATATTATCCTTCCTATAATAATATTATATATGTATTATTCATAACAAAAACATTATTAAAAAGTGTTCATTCATATATAATTATAATTATAAAAAAACTTTAAACTATGTATTTATATTATGATCAAAAAAACCTGTCAATATTTATTTGCATATTATCGTTTCTATAATATTATTATATTTGTATTATTAATTACAAAAACATTACTAAAAAGTGTTCATTCATATATATTTATTATTATAAAAAAACTTTAAACTATGTATTTATATTATGATCAAAAAACCTGTCAATATTTATTTGCATATTATCGTTTCTATAATATTATTATATTTGTATTATTAATTACAAAAACATTACTAAAAAGTGTTCATTCATATATTATTATTATTATAAAAAACTTTAAAATATGTATTTATATTATGATAAAAAAACCTGTGAATATTTATTTGCATATTATCCTTCCTATAATATTATTATATATGTATTATTAATAACAAAAACATTATTAAAAAGTGTTCATTCATATATAATTATTATTATAAAAATATTATAAAATATGTATTTATATTATGATAAAAAACATTTATATATATTTATTTGTATATTATCCTTCCTATAATATTATTATATATGTATTATTAATAACAAAAACATTATTCAAAAGTGTTCATTCATATATAATTATTATTATAAAAATATTATAAAATATGTATTTATATTATGATCAAAAACATTTATATATATTTATTTGTATATTATCCTTCCTATAATATTATTATATATGTATTATTAATAACAAAAACATTATTAAAAAGTGTTCATTCATATATTATTATTATTATAAAAATATTATAAAATATGTATTTATATTATGATCAAAAACATTTATATATATTTATTTGTATATTATCCTTTCTATAATATTATTATATATGTATTATTCATAACAAAAACATTATTAAAAAGTGTTCATTCATATATAATTATAATTATAAAAAAACTTTAAACTATGTATTTATATTATGATCAAAAAACCTGTCAATATTTATTTGCATATTATTGTTTCTATAATATTATTATATTTGTATTATTAATTACAAAAACATTACTAAAAAGTGTTCATTCATATATTATTATTATTATAAAAAACTTTAAAATATGTATTTATATTATGATAAAAAAACCTGTGAATATTTATTTGCATATTATCCTTCCTATAATATTATTATATATGTATTATTAATAACAAAAACATTATTAAAAAGTGTTCATTCATATATAATTATTATTATAAAAATATTATAAAATATGTATTTATATTATGATCAAAAACATTTATATATATTTATTTGTATATTATCCTTCCTATAATATTATTATATATGTATTATTAATAACAAAAACATTATTCAAAAGTGTTCATTCATATATAATTATTATTATAAAAATATTATAAAATATGTATTTATATTATGATCAAAAACATTTATATATATTTATTTGTATATTATCCTTCCTATAATATTATTATATATGTATTATTAATAACAAAAACATTATTAAAAAGTGTTCATTCATATATTATTATTATTATAAAAATATTATAAAATATGTATTTATATTATGATCAAAAACATTTATATATATTTATTTGTATATTATCCTTTCTATAATATTATTATATATGTATTATTCATAACAAAAACATTATTAAAAAGTGTTCATTCATATATAATTATAATTATAAAAAAACTTTAAACTATGTATTTATATTATGATCAAAAAACCTGTCAATATTTATTTGCATATTATTGTTTCTATAATATTATTATATTTGTATTATTAATTACAAAAACATTACTAAAAAGTGTTCATTCATATATAATTATTATTATAAAAAAACTTTAAACTATGTATTTATATTATGTTCAAAAAAACCTGTCAATATCTATTTGCATATTATCGTTTCTATAATATTATTATATTTGTATTATTAATTACAAAAACATTACTAAAAAGTGTTCATTCATATATAATTATTATTATAAAAAACTTTAAAATATGTATTTATATTATGATAAAAAAAACCTGTCAATATTTAATTGCATATTATCCTTACTATAATATTAATATATATGTATTATTATTATTAAAAACATTATTAAAATGTGTTCATTCATATATAATTATAATTATAAAAATATTATAAAATATGTATTTATATTATGATCAAAAACATTTTTATATATTTATTTGTATATTATCCTTCCTATAATATTATTATATATGTATTATTCATAACAAAAACATTATTAAAAAGTGTTCATTCATATATAATTATAATTATAAAAAAACTTTAAACTATGTATTTATATTATGATCAAAAAAACCTGTCAATATTTATTTTCATATTATCGTTTCTATAATATTATTATATTTGTATTATTAATTACAAAAACATTACTAAAAAGTGTTCATTCATATATAATTATAATTAAAAAAATATTATAAAATATGTATTTATATTATGATCAAAAACATTTTTATATATTTATTTGTATATTATCCTTCCTATAATATTATTATATATGTATTATTCATAACAAAAACATTATTAAAAAGTGTTCATTCATATATAATTACCCATAATTATAAAAAAACTTTAAACTATGTATTTATATTATGATCAAAAAAACCTGTCAATATTTATTTTCATATTATCGTTTCTATAATATTATTATATTTGTATTATTAATTACAAAAACATTACTAAAAAGTGTTCATTCATATATAATTATTATTATAAAAAACTTTTAAATATGTATTTATATTATGATAAAAAAAAACTGTGAATATTTATTTGCATATTATCCTTCCTATAATATTATTATATATGTATTATTAATTACAAAAACATCATTAAAAAGTGTTCATTCATATATAATTATTATTATAAAAATATTATAAAATATGTATTTATATTATGATCAAAACATTTATATATATTTATTTGTATATTATCCTTCCTATAATATTATTATATATGTATTATTAATAACAAAAAAATCATTAAAAAGTGTTCATTCATATATAATTATTTTTATATAAAAATTATAAAATATGTATTTATATTATGATAAAAAAAAACCTGTCAATATTTAATTGCATATTATCCTTACTATAATATTAATATATATGTATTATTATTATTAAAAACATTATTAAAAAGTGTTCATTCATATATAATTATAATTATAAAAATATTAAAAAATATGTATTTATATTATGATCAAAAACATTTTTATATATTTATTTGTATATTATCCTTCCTATAATATTATTATATATGTATTATTCATAACAAAAACATTATTAAAAAGTGTTCATTCATATATTATTATTATTATAAAAATATTATTAAATATGTATTTATATTATGATCAAAAACATTTATATATATTTATTTGTATATTATCCTTCCTATAATATTATTATATATGTATTATTCATAACAAAAACATTATTAAAAAGTGTTCATTCATATATAATTATAATTATAAAAAAACTTTAAACTATGTATTTATATTATGATCAAAAAAACCTGTCAATATTTATTTGCATATTATCGTTTCTATAATATTATTATATTTGTATTATTAATTACAAAAACATTACTTAAAAGTGTTCATTCATATATTATTATTATTATAAAAAACTTTAAAATATGTATTTATATTATGATAAAAAAACCTGTGAATATTTATTTGCATATTATCCTTCCTATAATATTATTATATATGTATTATTAATAACAAAAACATTATTAAAAAGTGTTCATTCATATATAATTATTATTATAAAAATATTATAAAATATGTATTTATATTATGATCAAAAACATTTATATATATTTATTTGTATATTATCCTTCCTATAATATTAGTATATATGTATTATTAATAACAAAAACATTATTCAAAAGTGTTCATTCATATATAATTATTATTATAAAAATATTATAAAATATGTATTTATATTATGATCAAAAACATTTATATATATTTATTTGTATATTATCCTTCCTATAATATTATTATATATGTATTATTCATAACAAAAACATTATTAAAAAGTGTTCATTCATATATAATTATAATTATAAAAAAACTTTAAACTATGTATTTATATTATGATCAAAAAAACCTGTCAATATTTATTTTCATATTATCGTTTCTATAATATTATTATATTTGTATTATTAATTACAAAAACATTACTAAAAAGTGTTCATTCATATATAATTATTATTATAAAAAACTTTAAAATATGTATTTATATTATGATAAAAAAACCTGTGAATATTTATTTGCATATTATCCTTCCTATAATATTATTATATATGTATTATTAATAACAAAAACATTATTAAAAAGTGTTCATTCATATATAATTATTATTATAAAAATATTATAAAATATGTTTTTATATTATGATCAAAAACATTTATATATATTTATTTGTATATTATCCTTCCTATAATATTATTATATATGTATTATTCATAACAAAAACATTATTAAAAAGTGTTCATTTATATATTATTATAATTATAAAAATATTATAAAATATGTATTTATATTATGATCAAAAACATTTATATATATTTATTTGTATATTATCCTTCCTATAATATTATTATATATGTATTATTCATAACAAAAACATTATTAAAAAGTGTTCATTCATATATTATTATTATTATAAAAATATTATAAAATATGTATTTATATTATGATCAAAAACATTTATATATATTTATTTGTATATTATCCTTCCTATAATATTATTATATATGTATTATTCATAACAAAAACATTATTAAAAAGTGTTCATTCATATATAATTATAATTATAAAAAAACTTTAAACTATGTATTTATATTATGATCAAAAAAACCTGTCAATATTTATTTGCATATTATCGTTTCTATAATATTATTATATTTGTATTATTAATTACAAAAACATTACTAAAAAGTGTTCATTCATATATTATTATTATTATAAAAAACTTTAAAATATGTATTTATATTATGATAAAAAAACCTGTGAATATTTATTTGCATGTTATCCTTCCTATAATATTATTATATATGTATTATTAATAACAAAAACATTATTAAAAAGTGTTCATTCATATATAATTATTATTATAAAAATATTATAAAATATGTATTTATATTATGATCAAAAACATTTATATATATTTATTTGTATATTATCCTTCCTATAATATTAGTATATATGTATTATTAATAACAAAAACATTATTCAAAAGTGTTCATTCATATATAATTATTATTATAAAAATATTATAAAATATGTATTTATATTATGATCAAAAACATTTATATATATTTATTTGTATATTATCCTTCCTATAATATTATTATATATGTATTATTCATAACAAAAACATTATTAAAAAGTGTTCGTTCATATATAATTATAATTATAAAAAAACTTTAAACTATGTATTTATATTATGATCAAAAAAACTGTCAATATTTATTTTCATATTATCGTTTCTATAATATTATTATATTTGTATTATTAATTACAAAAACATTACTAAAAAGTGTTCATTCATATATAATTATTATTATAAAAAACTTTAAAATATGTATTTATATTATGATAAAAAAAACCTGTGAATATTTATTTGCATATTATCCTTCCTATAATATTATTATATATGTATTATTAATAACAAAAACATTATTAAAAAGTGTTCATTCATATATAATTATTATTATAAAAATATTATAAAATATGTTTTTATATTATGATCAAAAACATTTATATATATTTATTTGTATATTATCCTTCCTATAATATTATTATATATGTATTATTCATAACAAAAACATTATTAAAAAGTGTTCATTCATATATTATTATAATTATAAAAATATTATAAAATATGTATTTATATTATGATCAAAAACATTTATATATATTTATTTGTATATTATCCTTCCTATAATATTATTATATATGTATTATTCATAACAAAAACATTATTAAAAAGTGTTCATTCATATATAATTATAATTATAAAAAAACTTTAAACTATGTATTTATATTATGATCAAAAAAACCTGTCAATATTTATTTGCATATTATCGTTTCTATAATATTATTATATTTGTATTATTAATTACAAAAACATTACTAAAAAGTGTTCATTCATATATATTTATTATTATAAAAAAACTTTAAACTATGTATTTATATTATGATCAAAAAACCTGTCAATATTTATTTGCATATTATCGTTTCTATAATATTATTATATTTGTATTATTAATTACAAAAACATTACTAAAAAGTGTTCATTCATATATTATTATTATTATAAAAAACTTTAAAATATGTATTTATATTATGATAAAAAAACCTGTGAATATTTATTTGCATATTATCCTTCCTATAATATTATTATATATGTATTATTAATAACAAAAACATTATTAAAAAGTGTTCATTCATATATAATTATTATTATAAAAATATTATAAAATATGTATTTATATTATGATCAAAAACATTTATATATATTTATTTGTATATTATCCTTCCTATAATATTATTATATATGTATTATTAATAACAAAAACATTATTCAAAAGTGTTCATTCATATATAATTATTATTATAAAAATATTATAAAATATGTATTTATATTATGATCAAAAACATTTATATATATTTATTTGTATATTATCCTTCCTATAATATTATTATATATGTATTATTAATAACAAAAACATTATTAAAAAGTGTTCATTCATATATTATTATTATTATAAAAATATTATAAAATATGTATTTATATTATGATCAAAAACATTTATATATATTTATTTGTATATTATCCTTTCTATAATATTATTATATATGTATTATTCATAACAAAAACATTATTAAAAAGTGTTCATTCATATATAATTATAATTATAAAAAAACTTTAAACTATGTATTTATATTATGATCAAAAAACCTGTCAATATTTATTTGCATATTATTGTTTCTATAATATTATTATATTTGTATTATTAATTACAAAAACATTACTAAAAAGTGTTCATTCATATATTATTATTATTATAAAAAACTTTAAAATATGTATTTATATTATGATAAAAAAACCTGTGAATATTTATTTGCATATTATCCTTCCTATAATATTATTATATATGTATTATTAATAACAAAAACATTATTAAAAAGTGTTCATTCATATATAATTATTATTATAAAAATATTATAAAATATGTATTTATATTATGATCAAAAACATTTATATATATTTATTTGTATATTATCCTTCCTATAATATTAGTATATATGTATTATTAATAACAAAAACATTATTCAAAAGTGTTCATTCATATATAATTATTATTATAAAAATATTATAAAATATGTATTTATATTATGATCAAAAACATTTATATATATTTATTTGTATATTATCCTTCCTATAATATTATTATATATGTATTATTCATAACAAAAACATTATTAAAAAGTGTTCATTCATATATAATTATAATTATAAAAAAACTTTAAACTATGTATTTATATTATGATCAAAAAAACCTGTCAATATTTATTTTCATATTATCGTTTCTATAATATTATTATATTTGTATTATTAATTACAAAAACATTACTAAAAAGTGTTCATTCATATATAATTATTATTATAAAAAACTTTAAAATATGTATTTATATTATGATAAAAAAAAACCTGTGAATATTTATTTGCATATTATCCTTCCTATAATATTATTATATATGTATTATTAATAACAAAAACATTATTAAAAAGTGTTCATTCATATATAATTATTATTATAAAAATATTATAAAATATGTTTTTATATTATGATCAAAAACATTTATATATATTTATTTGTATATTATCCTTCCTATAATATTATTATATATGTATTATTCATAACAAAAACATTATTAAAAAGTGTTCATTCATATATTATTATAATTATAAAAATATTATAAAATATGTATTTATATTATGATCAAAAACATTTATATATATTTATTTGTATATTATCCTTCCTATAATATTATTATATATGTATTATTAATAACAAAAACATCATTAAAAAGTGTTCATTCATATATAATTATTTTTATATAAAGATTATAAAATATGTATTTATATTATGATAAAAAAAACCTGTCAATATTTAATTGCATATTATCCTTACTATAATATTAATATATATGTATTATTATTATTAAAAACATTATTAAAAAGTGTTCATTCATATATAATTATAATTATAAAAATATTATAAAATATGTATTTATATTATGATCAAAAACATTTTTATATATTTATTTGTATATTATCCTTCCTATAATATTATTATATATGTATTATTCATAACAAAAACATTATTAAAAAGTGTTCATTCATATATAATTATAATTATAAAAAAACTTTAAACTATGTATTTATATTATGATCAAAAAAACTTGTCAATATTTATTTGCATATTATTGTTTCTATAATATTAATATATATGTATTATTATTATTAAAAACATTATTAAAAAGTGTTCATTCATATATAATTATAATTATAAAAATATTATAAAATATGTATTTATATTATGATCAAAAACATTTTTATATATTTATTTGTATATTATCCTTCCTATAATATTATTATATATGTATTATTCATAACAAAAACATTATTAAAAAGTGTTCATTCATATATAATTATAATTATAAAAAAACTTTAAACTATGTATTTATATTATGATCAAAAAAACTTGTCAATATTTATTTGCATATTATTGTTTCTATAATATTATTATATTTGTATTATTAATTACAAAAACATTACTAAAAAGTGTTCATTCATATATAATTATTATTATAAAAAACTTTAAAATATGTATTTATATTATGATAAAAAAAACCTGTCAATATTTAATTGCATATTATCCTTCCTATAATATTAATATATATGTATTATTATTATTAAAAACATTATTAAAAAGTGTTCATTCATATATAATTATAATTATAAAAATATTATAAAATATGTATTTATATTATGATCAAAAACATTTATATATATTTATTTGTATATTATCCTTCCTATAATATTATTATATATGTATTATTGATAACAAAAACATTATTCAAAAGTGTTCATTCATATATAATTATTATTATAAAAATATTATAAAATATGTATTTATATTATGATCAAAAACATTTATATATATTTATTTGTATATTATCCTTCCTATAATATTATTATATATGTATTATTAATAACAAAAACATCATTAAAAAGTGTTCATTCATATATAATTATTTTTATATAAAAATTTTAAAATATGTATTTATATTATGATAAAAAAAACCTGTCAATATTTAATTGCATATTATCCTTACTATAATATTAATATATATGTATTATTATTATTAAAAACATTATTAAAAAGTGTTCATTCATGTATAATAATAATTATAAAAATATTATAAAATATGTATTTATATTATGATCAAAAACATTTATATATATTTATTTGTATATTATCCTTCCTATAATATTATTATATATGTATTATTAATAACAAAAACATTATTCAAAAGTGTTCATTCATATATAATTATTATTATAAAAATATTATAAAATATGTATTTATATTATGATCAAAAACATTTATATATATTTATTTGTATATTATCCTTCCTATAATATTATTATATATGTATTATTAATAACAAAAACATCATTAAAAAGTGTTCATTCATATATAATTATTTTTATATAAAGATTATAAAATATGTATTTATATTATGATAAAAAAAACCTGTCAATATTTAATTGCATATTATCCTTACTATAATATTAATATATATGTATTATTATTATTAAAAACATTATTAAAAAGTGTTCATTCATATATAATTATAATTAATTATAAAAATATTATAAAATATGTATTTATATTATGATCAAAAACATTTTTATATATTTATTTGTATATTATCCTTCCTATAATATTATTATATATGTATTATTCATAACAAAAACATTATTAAAAAGTGTTCATTCATATATAATTATAATTATAAAAAAACTTTAAACTATGTATTTATATTATGATCAAAAAAACTTGTCAATATTTATTTGCATATTATTGTTTCTATAATATTATTATATTTGTATTATTAATTACAAAAACATTACTAAAAAGTGTTCATTCATATATAATTATTATTATAAAAAACTTTAAAATATGTATTTATATTATGATAAAAAAACCTGTCAATATTTAATTGCATATTATCCTTCCTATAATATTAATATATATGTATTATTATTATTAAAAACATTATTAAAAAGTGTTCATTCATATATAATTATAATTATAAAAATATTATAAAATATGTATTTATATTATGATCAAAAACATTTATATATATTTATTTGTATATTATCCTTCCTATAATATTATTATATATGTATTATTAATAACAAAAACATTATTCAAAAGTGTTCATTCATATATAATTATTATTATAAAAATATTATAAAATATGTATTTATATTATGATCAAAAACATTTATATATATTTATTTGTATATTATCCTTCCTATAATATTATTATATATGTATTATTAATAACAAAAACATCATTAAAAAGTGTTCATTCATATATAATTATTTTTATATAAAAATTTTAAAATATGTATTTATATTATGATAAAAAAAACCTGTCAATATTTAATTGCATATTATCCTTACTATTATATTAATATATATGTATTATTATTATTAAAAACATTATTAAAAAGTGTTCATTCATGTATAATAATAATTATAAAAATATTATAAAATATGTATTTATATTATGATCAAAAACATTTATATATATTTATTTGTATATTATCCTTCCTATAATATTATTATATATGTATTATTAATAACAAAAACATTATTCAAAAGTGTTCATTCATATATAATTATTATTATAAAAATATTATAAAATATGTATTTATATTATGATCAAAAACATTTATATATATTTATTTGTATATTATCCTTCCTATAATATTATTATATATGTATTATTAATAACAAAAACATCATTAAAAAGTGTTCATTCATATATAATTATTTTTATATAAAAATTTTAAAATATGTATTTATATTATGATAAAAAAAACCTGTCAATATTTAATTGCATATTATCCTTACTATAATATTAATATATATGTATTATTATTATTAAAAACATTATTAAAATGTGTTCATTCATATATAATTATAATTATAAAAATATTATAAAATATGTATTTATATTATGATCAAAAACATTTATATATATTTATTTGTATATTATCCTTCCTACAATATTATTATACATGTATTATTCATAACAAAAACATTATTAAAAAGTGTTCATTCATATATAATTATAATTATAAAAAAACTTTAAACTATGTATTTATATTATGATCAAAAAAACCTGTCAATATTTATTTGCATATTATCGTTTCTATAATATTATTATATTTGTATTATTAATTACAAAAACATTACTAAAAAGTGTTCATTCATATATAATTATTATTATAAAAAAACTTTAAACTATGTATTTATATTATGATCAAAAAAACCTGTCAATATTTATTTGCATATTATCGTTTCTATAATATTATTATATTTGTATTATTAATTACAAAAACATTACTAAAAAGTGTTCATTCATATATTATTATTATTAAAAAAAAAAACTTTAAAATATGTATTTATATTATGATAAAAAAACCTGTGAATATTTATTTGCATATTATCCTTCCTATAATATTATTATATATGTATTATTAATAACAAAAACATTATTAAAAAGTGTTCATTCATATATAATTATTATTATAAAAATATTATAAAATATGTATTTATATTATGATCAAAAACATTTATATATATTTATTTGTATATTATCCTTCCTAAAATATTATTATATATGTATTACTAATAACAAAAACATTATTCAAAAGTGTTCATTCATATATAATTATAATTATAAAAATATTATAAAATATGTATTTATATTATGATGAAAAACATTTATATATATTTATTTGTATATTATCCTTCCTATAATATTATTATATATGTATTATTCATAACAAAAACATCATTAAAAAGTGTTCATTCATATATAATTATTTTTATATAAAAATTATAAAATATGTATTTATATTATGATAAAAAAAACCTGTCAATATTTAATTGCATATTATCCTTACTATAATATTAATATATATGTATTATTATTATTAAAAACATTATTAAAAAGTGGTCATTCATATATAATTATAATTATAAAAATATTATAAAATATGTATTTATATTATGATCAAAAACATTTTTATATATTTATTTGTATATTATCCTTCCTATAATATTATTATATATGTATTATTCATAACAAAAACATTATTAAAAAGTGTTCATTCATATATAATTATAATTATAAAAAAACTTTAAACTATGTATTTATATTATGATCAAAAAAACCTGTCAATATTTATTTGCATATTATTGTTTCTATAATATTATTATATTTGTATTATTAATTACAAAAACATTACTAAAAAGTGTTCATTCATATATAATTATTATTATAAAAAACTTTAAAATATGTATTTATATTATGATAAAAAAAAACCTGTCAATATTTAATTGCATATTATCCTTCCTATAATATTAATATATATGTATTATTATTATTAAAAACATTATTAAAAAGTGTTCATTCATATATAATTATAATTATAAAAATATTATAAAATATGTATTTATATTATGATCAAAAACATTTATATATATTTATTTGTATATTATCCTTCCTATAATATTATTATATATGTATTATTAATAACAAAAACATTATTCAAAAGTGTTCATTCATATATAATTATTATTATAAAAATATTATAAAATATGTATTTATATTAAATAAATAAATAAATAAATAAAAATGTCTTTATTCAGCGTTTCTCTGGTACACCAGCTTTTCAGAACAACTTTCGTCACTATGCTAAACATCTTATTCAACAATCAATTATACATAACAATTTGAAATTTTTTACAAAACAATTCAACATATCAATGTGGTCGTTATACACTTAGACAATAATTACAATTTTTTTAAAAAGATATCTTTAAGTCTTTCTTTAAATGTTTTGCTAGATGCAACAACCTTCAGGCCGCCGGGTAGACCATTGTACAACGAGGGACCAAAATATGAGAAGCTCTTCCTCCCAAGCTCTAGAGAAACTCTTGGGAGGTGAAGCCTCCCACCATGACGTGTCCTTCGCTGGGAAACCTCATCGCGAAGAGAAAGCCTCTCGCGTAAATAGTCGGGCTCACAAAGTGACAACACTCGGTGGGTCATGCAGCACGTCAACAACCTGCACATGGCTTCAACGGGAAGCAGACTAGCTACTTCTCGAAAGGGAGAGACATGATCAAATTTGTTCAAACAGAAAATGAACCGGATTGTAGAGTTTTGCAGACGTTGCAAACGATACATGTCTTCCCGAGAAATGCTATTGCCATATGCAGGGAAGCAGTAGTAAAATACTGACAGTATTAGTGACTGCACGAGCTGAAGTTTTGCAGCCTCAGGCAACAAGCCTCTGAACCTATACAAACCTCTTAGTCTCCCTAAGGCTCGCTGGGAAACAAAGGTGACATGATCGGAGAAATTCAGGCATCTGTCAATCACGACGCCAAGAGTCTTTGCCTTCTCACACACTACCAGACTCCGGCCGTCGAGACAGACAGACACTCCATCATCTCTCAAGGTCTGCACTTGGTCCAGAGGCGCTGTATGTAAGACAGTGCACTTATCGGGGTTCAGTTTGAGCCCATTGGCAAATGACCACTTGGAGATACTCTTCAGGTCAGCGTTGAGTTTGTCAATTGCTTCTTTCATGAAAACAGGCTCAAAAGACAAGTGCAACTGAGAATCGTCTGCATACAAATGTGCCGTAGAGTTTTTTACACAGTTAGGGAAGTCAGCTGTGTAAAGTGTGTAGAGAACAGGGCCCAAGCAGCTGCCTTGAGGAACACCCCGTTGTTTGACGAGGGGTTCTGATGTCTCATTTCCAAGTCTAGTAACCTGCAGTCGGTCGATGAGATACGATCGAATCCAGGTAGTGATTTCATAGCTAAATCCAAAATAGTGCATTTTAGCAATCAGCATGTCATGATCCATTGAGTCGAATGCCTTAGAGTAGTCAAGCATAACCAGTGAACTGTATCTACCTTTATCTTTAGCATCAATCATATCACTAAAGAGATTTGTCAACGCAGTACAGGTACTATGGTTCTTTCTGAACCCTGACTGCAATTTAGGTAATATATGATTCTCATTAATAAAATCCGTTAGCTGATTTGTAACTATCTTCTCCAAGATTTTTGATATTGCCGGGACTAGAGATATTGGCCTCAGGTCTTCCATTCTAGCTACAGACACCGTTTTAGGAACTGGTCTGACGATGCTTTTTTTCCACGTTTGAGGGAATACTCCATTAATTAATGACTCATTCACTAGATATGTTATTGCTTCAATGGCAAACGGACTCACAGCTCTAACCATATCAATAGAGATTTCATCACAGCCTACTGCTTTAGACTTAATATTATTCATTACTGCTTTGACAGTTTCTTCAGTGACAGCACTAAATCTGAATTCTTGTATTGTATCGTCTTGCCTATTAAGCGTAAAAAATCTCTTTGTCTCCTCATCCACCTGAGTCCCAGAACCCATATCTGTAAAATATTTATTTACTTCGTTAACATTAAAACCATCAGTGACATCTACCCTATTGTTTCCATGTATATCACACTGCTTAATACATTTCCAAAAATTCTTACTGTTGTTTGTTGTTGAAAGCTTATTTGTAAAGAATTCTTTTTTTGCTCGCCAGACCATTAAGTTTAATCTGTTTCTCAGCTCTTTGTAATCACTCCAATCAGATTCATTTCTCGATTTCCAATATCTGTTTCTAAGTTGATTTTTTTCCTTCGTCAGTTTCTTTATTTCATAATTTCTCCAAGGGGCCATTTTCTTTGTTACCCTTTTACATACTATCGGCGCTGTTTTATCATATATTTTCTTAATATGACTGGTTAAGGCTGACTCAATGTTATTTACTCCTGTTATTTCTTTAATCTCCTTCCAGTCAATCTCAGACATTTCTTTTACTGCTTTGTCAACGTTAAAATTAGAAAAATCTCTATATCTAACCAGTATATGTATTATGTATTATGATCCAGTATATCTAACCACTACTATATGTATTATGATCAAAAACATTTATATATATTTATTTGTATATTATCCTTCCTATAATATTATTATATATGTATTATTAATAACAAAAACATCATTAAAAAGTGTTCATTCATATATAATTATTTTTATATAAAGATTATAAAATATGTATTTATATTATGATAAAAAAAACCTGTCAATATTTAATTGCATATTATCCTTACTATAATATTAATATATATGTATTATTATTATTAAAAACATTATTAAAAAGTGTTCATTCATATATAATTATAATTATAAAAATATTATAAAATATGTATTTATATTATGATCAAAAACATTTTTATATATTTATTTGTATATTATCCTTCCTATAATATTATTATATATGTATTATTCATAACAAAAACATTATTAAAAAGTGTTCATTCATATATAATTATAATTATAAAAAAACTTTAAACTATGTATTTATATTATGATCAAAAAAACTTGTCAATATTTATTTGCATATTATTGTTTCTATAATATTATTATATTTGTATTATTAATTACAAAAACATTACTAAAAAGTGTTCATTCATATATAATTATTATTATAAAAAACTTTAAAATATGTATTTATATTATGATAAAAAAAACCTGTCAATATTTAATTGCATATTATCCTTCCTATAATATTAATATATATGTATTATTATTATTAAAAACATTATTAAAAAGTGTTCATTCATATATAATTATAATTATAAAAATATTATAAAATATGTATTTATATTATGATCAAAAACATTTATATATATTTATTTGTATATTATCCTTCCTATAATATTATTATATATGTATTATTAATAACAAAAACATTATTCAAAAGTGTTCATTCATATATAATTATTATTATAAAAATATTATAAAATATGTATTTATATTATGATCAAAAACATTTATATATATTTATTTGTATATTATCCTTCCTATAATATTATTATATTATATGTATTATTAATAACAAAAACATCATTAAAAAGTGTTCATTCATATATAATTATTTTTATATAAAAATTTTAAAATATGTATTTATATTATGATAAAAAAAACCTGTCAATATTTAATTGCATATTATCCTTACTATAATATTAATATATATGTATTATTATTATTAAAAACATTATTAAAAAGTGTTCATTCATGTATAATAATAATTATAAAAATATTATAAAATATGTATTTATATTATGATCAAAAACATTTATATATATTTATTTGTATATTATCCTTCCTATAATATTATTATATATGTATTATTAATAACAAAAACATTATTCAAAAGTGTTCATTCATATATAATTATTATTATAAAAATATTATAAAATATGTATTTATATTATGATCAAAAACATTTATATATATTTATTTGTATATTATCCTTCCTATAATATTATTATATATGTATTATTAATAACAAAAACATCATTAAAAAGTGTTCATTCATATATAATTATTTTTATATAAAAATTTTAAAATATGTATTTATATTATGATAAAAAAAACCTGTCAATATTTAATTGCATATTATCCTTACTATAATATTAATATATATGTATTATTATTATTAAAAACATTATTAAAAAGTGTTCATTCATATATAATTATAATTATAAAAATATTATAAAATATGTATTTATATTATGATCAAAAACATTTATATATATTTATTTGTATATTATCCTTCCTACAATATTATTATACATGTATTATTCATAACAAAAACATTATTAAAAAGTGTTCATTCATATATAATTATAATTATAAAAAAACTTTAAACTATGTATTTATATTATGATCAAAAAAACCTGTCAATATTTATTTGCATATTATCGTTTCTATAATATTATTATATTTGTATTATTAATTACAAAAACATTACTAAAAAGTGTTCATTCATATATAATTATTATTATAAAAAAACTTTAAACTATGTATTTATATTATGATCAAAAAAACCTGTCAATATTTATTTGCATATTATCGTTTCTATAATATTATTATATTTGTATTATTAATTACAAAAACATTACTAAAAAGTGTTCATTCATATATTATTATTATTAAAAAAAAAAACTTTAAAATATGTATTTATATTATGATAAAAAAACCTGTGAATATTTATTTGCATATTATCCTTCCTATAATATTATTATATATGTATTATTAATAACAAAAACATTATTAAAAAGTGTTCATTCATATATAATTATTATTATAAAAATATTATAAAATATGTATTTATATTATGATCAAAAACATTTATATATATTTATTTGTATATTATCCTTCCTAAAATATTATTATATATGTATTATTAATAACAAAAACATTATTCAAAAGTGTTCATTCATATATAATTATTATTATAAAAATATTATAAAATATGTATTTATATTATGATGAAAAACATTTATATATATTTATTTGTATATTATCCTTCCTATAATATTATTATATATGTATTATTCATAACAAAAACATCATTAAAAAGTGTTCATTCATATATAATTATTTTTATATAAAAATTATAAAATAAATATGTATTTATATTATGATAAAAAAAACCTGTCAATATTTAATTGCATATTATCCTTACTATAATATTAATATATATGTATTATTATTATTAAAAACATTATTAAAAAGTGGTCATTCATATATAATTATAATTATAAAAATATTATAAAATATGTATTTATATTATGATCAAAAACATTTTTATATATTTATTTGTATATTATCCTTCCTATAATATTATTATATATGTATTATTCATAACAAAAACATTATTAAAAAGTGTTCATTCATATATAATTATAATTATAAAAAAACTTTAAACTATGTATTTATATTATGATCAAAAAAACCTGTCAATATTTATTTGCATATTATTGTTTCTATAATATTATTATATTTGTATTATTAATTACAAAAACATTACTAAAAAGTGTTCATTCATATATAATTATTATTATAAAAAACTTTAAAATATGTATTTATATTATGATAAAAAAAAACCTGTCAATATTTAATTGCATATTATCCTTCCTATAATATTAATATATATGTATTATTATTATTAAAAACATTATTAAAAAGTGTTCATTCATATATAATTATAATTATAAAAATATTATAAAATATGTATTTATATTATGATCAAAAACATTTATATATATTTATTTGTATATTATCCTTCCTATAATATTATTATATATGTATTATTAATAACAAAAACATTATTCAAAAGTGTTCATTCATATATAATTATTATTATAAAAATATTATAAAATATGTATTTATATTATGATCAAAAACATTTATATATATTTATTTGTATATTATCCTTCCTATAATATTATTATATATGTATTATTAATAACAAAAACATCATTAAAAAGTGTTCATTCATATATAATTATTTTTATATAAAGATTATAAAATATGTATTTATATTATGATAAAAAAAACCTGTCAATATTTAATTGCATATTATCCTTACTATAATATTAATATATATGTATTATTATTATTAAAAACATTATTAAAAAGTGTTCATTCATATATAATTATAATTATAAAAATATTATAAAATATGTATTTATATTATGATCAAAAACATTTTTATATATTTATTTGTATATTATCCTTCCTATAATATTATTATATATGTATTATTCATAACAAAAACATTATTAAAAAGTGTTCATTCATATATAATTATAATTATAAAAAAACTTTAAACTATGTATTTATATTATGATCAAAAAAACTTGTCAATATTTATTTGCATATTATTGTTTCTATAATATTATTATATTTGTATTATTAATTACAAAAACATTACTAAAAAGTGTTCATTCATATATAATTATTATTATAAAAAACTTTAAAATATGTATTTATATTATGATAAAAAAAACCTGTCAATATTTAATTGCATATTATCCTTCCTATAATATTAATATATATGTATTATTATTATTAAAAACATTATTAAAAAGTGTTCATTCATATATAATTATAATTATAAAAATATTATAAAATATGTATTTATATTATGATCAAAAACATTTATATATATTTATTTGTATATTATCCTTCCTATAATATTATTATATATGTATTATTAATAACAAAAACATTATTCAAAAGTGTTCATTCATATATAATTATTATTATAAAAATATTATAAAATATGTATTTATATTATGATCAAAAACATTTATATATATTTATTTGTATATTATCCTTCCTATAATATTATTATATATGTATTATTAATAACAAAAACATCATTAAAAAGTGTTCATTCATATATAATTATTTTTATATAAAAATTTTAAAATATGTATTTATATTATGATAAAAAAAACCTGTCAATATTTAATTGCATATTATCCTTACTATAATATTAATATATATGTATTATTATTATTAAAAACATTATTAAAAAGTGTTCATTCATGTATAATAATAATTATAAAAATATTATAAAATATGTATTTATATTATGATCAAAAACATTTATATATATTTATTTGTATATTATCCTTCCTATAATATTATTATATATGTATTATTAATAACAAAAACATTATTCAAAAGTGTTCATTCATATATAATTATTATTATAAAAATATTATAAAATATGTATTTATATTATGATCAAAAACATTTATATATATTTATTTGTATATTATCCTTCCTATAATATTATTATATATGTATTATTAATAACAAAAACATCATTAAAAAGTGTTCATTCATATATAATTATTTTTATATAAAAATTTTAAAATATGTATTTATATTATGATAAAAAAAACCTGTCAATATTTAATTGCATATTATCCTTACTATAATATTAATATATATGTATTATTATTATTAAAAACATTATTAAAAAGTGTTCATTCATATATAATTATAATTATAAAAATATTATAAAATATGTATTTATATTATGATCAAAAACATTTATATATATTTATTTGTATATTATCCTTCCTATAATATTATTATACATGTATTATTCATAACAAAAACATTATTAAAAAGTGTTCATTCATATATAATTATAATTATAAAAAAACTTTAAACTATGTATTTATATTATGATCAAAAAAACCTGTCAATATTTATTTGCATATTATCGTTTCTATAATATTATTATATTTGTATTATTAATTACAAAAACATTACTAAAAAGTGTTCATTCATATATAATTATTATTATAAAAAAACTTTAAACTATGTATTTATATTATGATCAAAAAAACCTGTCAATATTTATTTGCATATTATCGTTTCTATAATATTATTATATTTGTATTATTAATTACAAAAACATTACTAAAAAGTATTCATTCATATATTATTATTATTAAAAAAAAAAACTTTAAAATATGTATTTATATTATGATAAAAAAACCTGTGAATATTTATTTGCATATTATCCTTCCTATAATATTATTATATATGTATTATTAATAACAAAAACATTATTAAAAAGTGTTCATTCATATATAATTATTATTATAAAAATATTATAAAATATGTATTTATATTATGATCAAAAACATTTATATATATTTATTTGTATATTATCCTTCCTAAAATATTATTATATATGTATTATTAATAACAAAAACATTATTCAAAAGTGTTCATTCATATATAATTATTATTATAAAAATATTATAAAATATGTATTTATATTATGATCAAAAACATTTATATATATTTATTTGTATATTATCCTTCCTATAATATTATTATATATGTATTATTCATAACAAAAACATCATTAAAAAGTGTTCATTCATATATAATTATTTTTATATAAAAATTATAAAATATGTATTTATATTATGATAAAAAAAACCTGTCAATATTTAATTGCATATTATCCTGACTATAATATTAATATATATGTATTATTATTATTAAAAACATTATTAAAAAGTGGTCATTCATATATAATTATAATTATAAAAATATTATAAAATATGTATTTATATTATGATCAAAAACATTTTTATATATTTATTTGTATATTATCCTTCCTATAATATTATTATATATGTATTATTCATAACAAAAACATTATTAAAAAGTGTTCATTCATATATAATTATAATTATAAAAAAACTTTAAACTATGTATTTATATTATGATCAAAAAAACCTGTCAATATTTATTTGCATATTATTGTTTCTATAATATTATTATATTTGTATTATTAATTACAAAAACATTACTAAAAAGTGTTCATTCATATATAATTATTATTATAAAAAACTTTAAAATATGTATTTATATTATGATAAAAAAAACCTGTCAATATTTAATTGCATATTATCCGTCCTATAATATTAATATATATGTATTATTATTATTAAAAACATTATTAAAAAGTGTTCATTCATATATAATTATAATTATAAAAATATTATAAAATATGTATTTATATTATGATCAAAAACATTTATATATATTTATTTGTATATTATCCTTCCTATAATATTATTATATATGTATTATTAATAACAAAAACATTATTCAAAAGTGTTCATTCATATATAATTATTATTATAAAAATATTATAAAATATGTATTTATATTATGATCAAAAACATTTATATATATTTATTTGTATATTATCCTTCCTATAATATTATTATATATGTATTATTAATAACAAAAACATCATTAAAAAGTGTTCATTCATATATAATTATTTTTATATAAAAATTTTAAAATATGTATTTATATTATGATAAAAAAAACCTGTCAATATTTAATTGCATATTATCCTTACTATAATATTAATATATATGTATTATTATTATTAAAAACATTATTAAAAAGTGTTCATTCATATATAATTATAATTATAAAAATATTATAAAATATGTATTTATATTATGATCAAAAACATTTATATATATTTATTTGTATATTATCCTTCCTATAATATTATTATACATGTATTATTCATAACAAAAACATTATTAAAAAGTGTTCATTCATATATAATTATAATTATAAAAAAACTTTAAACTATGTATTTATATTATGATCAAAAAAACCTGTCAATATTTATTTGCATATTATCGTTTCTATAATATTATTATATTTGTATTATTAATTACAAAAACATTACTAAAAAGTGTTCATTCATATATAATTATTATTATAAAAAAACTTTAAACTATGTATTTATATTATGATCAAAAAAACCTGTCAATATTTATTTGCATATTATCGTTTCTATAATATTATTATATTTGTATTATTAATTACAAAAACATTACTAAAAAGTGTTCATTCATATATTATTATTATTAAAAAAAAAAACTTTAAAATATGTATTTATATTATGATAAAAAAACCTGTGAATATTTATTTGCATATTATCCTTCCTATAATATTATTATATATGTATTATTAATAACAAAAACATTATTAAAAAGTGTTCATTCATATATAATTATTATTATAAAAATATTATAAAATATGTATTTATATTATGATCAAAAACATTTATATATATTTATTTGTATATTATCCTTCCTAAAATATTATTATATATGTATTATTAATAACAAAAACATTATTCAAAAGTGTTCATTCATATATAATTATTATTATAAAAATATTATAAAATATGTATTTATATTATGATCAAAAACATTTATATATATTTATTTGTATATTATCCTCCCTATAATATTATTATATATGTATTATTCATAACAAAAACATCATTAAAAAGTGTTCATTCATATATAATTATTTTTATATAAAAATTATAAAATATGTATTTATATTATGATAAAAAAACCTGTCAATATTTAATTGCATATTATCCTTACTATAATATTAATATATATGTATTATTATTATTAAAAACATTATTAAAAAGTGGTCATTCATATATAATTATAATTATAAAAATATTATAAAATATGTATTTATATTATGATCAAAAACATTTTTATATATTTATTTGTATATTATCCTTCCTATAATATTATTATATATGTATTATTCATAACAAAAACATTATTAAAAAGTGTTCATTCATATATAATTATAATTATAAAAAAACTTTAAACTATGTATTTATATTATGATCAAAAAAACCTGTCAATATTTATTTGCATATTATTGTTTCTTTAATATTATTATATTTGTATTATTAATTACAAAAACATTACTAAAAAGTGTTCATTCATATATAATTATTATTATAAAAAGATTTAAAATATGTATTTATATTATGATAAAAAAAACCTGTCAATATTTAATTGCATATTATCCTTCCTATAATATTAATATATATGTATTATTATTATTAAAAACATTATTAAAAAGTGTTCATTCATATATAATTATAATTATAAAAAATATTATAAAATATGTATTTATATTATGATCAAAAACATTTATATATATTTATTTGTATATTATCCTTCCTATAATATTATTATATATGTATTATTAATAACAAAAACATCATTAAAAAGTGTTCATTCATATGTAATTATTATTATAAAAATATTATAAAATATGTATTTATATTATGATCAAAAACATTTATATATATTTATTTGTATATTATCCTTCCTATAATATTATTATATATGTATTATTAATAACAAAAACATTATTAAAAAGTGTTCATTCATATATAATTATAATTATAAAAATATTATAAAATATGTATTTATATTATGATCAAAAACATTTATATATATTTATTTGTATATTATCCTTCCTATAATATTATTATATATGTATTATTAATAACAAAAACATTATTAAAAAGTGTTCATTCATATATAATTATTATTATAAAAATATTATAAAATATGTTTTTATATTATGATCAAAAACATTTATATATATTTATTTGTATATTATCCTTCCTATAATATTATTATATATGTATTATTAATAACAAAAACATTATTAAAAAGTGTTCATTCATATATTATTATTATTATAAAAATATTATAAAATATGTATTTATATTATGATCAAAAACATTTATATATATTTATTTGTATATTATCCTTTCTATAATATTATTATATATGTATTATTCATAACAAAAACATTATTAAAAAGTGTTCATTCATATATAATTATAATTATAAAAAAACTTTAAACTATGTATTTATATTATGATCAAAAAACCTGTCAATATTTATTTGCATATTATCGTTTCTATAATATTATTATATTTGTATTATTAATTACAAAAACATTACTAAAAAGTGTTCATTCATATATAATTATTATTATAAAAATATTATAAAATATGTATTTATATTATGATCAAAAACATTTATATATATTTATTTGTATATTATCCTTCCTATAATATTATTATATATGTATTATTAATAACAAAAACATTATTCAAAAGTGTTCATTCATATAAAATTATTATTATAAAAATATTATAAAATATGTATTTATATTATGATCAAAAACATTTATATATATTTATTTGTATATTATCATTCCTATAATATTATTATATATGTATTATTAATAACAAAAACATCATTAAAAAGTGTTCATTCATATATAATTATTTTTATATGAAAATTTTAAAATATGTATTTATATTATGATAAAAAAAACCTGTCAATATTTAATTGCATATTATCCTTACTATAATATTAATATATATGTATTATTATTATTAAAAACATTATTAAAAAGTGTTCATTCATGTATAATTATAATTATAAAAATATTATAAAATATGTATTTATATTATGATCAAAATCATTTATATATATTTATTTGTATATTATCCTTCCTATAATATCATTATATATGTATTATAAATAACAAAAACATTATTAAAAAGTGTTCATTCATATATAATTATTATTATAAAAATATTATAAAATATGTATTTATATTATGATCAAAAACATTTATATATATTTATTTGTATATTATCCTTCCTATAATATTATTATATATTTATTATTCATAACAAAAACATTATTAAAAAGTGTTCATTCATATATAATTATTATTATAAAAATATTATAAAATATGTATTTATATTATGATCAAAAACATTTATATATATTTATTTGTATATTATCCTTCCTATAATATTATTATATATGTATTATTCATAACAAAAACATTATTAAAAAGTGTTCATTCATATATAATTATAATTATAAAAAAACTTTAAACTATGTATTTATATTATGATCAAAAAAACCTGTCAATATTTATTTGCATATTATCGTTTCTATAATATTATTATATTTTTATTATTAATTACAAACACATTACTAAAAAGTGTTCATTCATATATAATTATTATTATAAAAAAACTTTAAACTATGTATTTATATTATGATCAAAAAACCTGTCAATATTTATTTGCATATTATCGTTTCTATAATATTATTATATTTGTATTATTAATTACAAAAACATTACTAAAAAGTGTTCATTCATATATTATTATTATTAAAAAAAAAAACTTTAAAATATGTATTTATATTATGATAAAAAAACCTGTGAATATTTATTTGCATATTATCCTTCCTATAATATTATTATATATGTATTATTAATAACAAAAACATTATTTAAAAGTGTTCATTCATATATAATTATTATTATAAAAATATTATAAAATATGTATTTATATTATGATCAAAAACATTTATATATATTTATTTGTATATTATCCTTCCTAAAATATTATTATATATGTATTATTAATAACAAAAACATTATTCAAAAGTGTTCATTCATATATAATTATTATTATAAAAATATTATAAAATATGTATTTATATTATGATCAAAAACATTTATATATATTTATTTGTATATTATCTTTCCTATAATATTATTATATATGTATTATTCATAACAAAAACATCATTAAAAAGTGTTCATTCATATATAATTATTTTTATATAAAAATTATAAAATATGTATTTATATTATGATAAAAAAAACCTGTCAATATTTAATTGCATATTATCCTTACTATAATATTAATATATATGTATTATTATTATTAAAAACATTATTAAAAAGTGGTCATTCATATATAATTATAATTATAAAAATATTATAAAATATGTATTTATATTATGATCAAAAACATTTTTATATATTTATTTGTATATTATCCTTCCTATAATATTATTATATATGTATTATTCATAACAAAAACATTATTAAAAAGTGTTCATTCATATATAATTATAATTATAAAAAAACTTTAAACTATGTATTTATATTATGATCAAAAAAACCTGTCAATATTTATTTGCATATTATTGTTTCTTTAATATTATTATATTTGTATTATTAATTACAAAAACATTACTAAAAACTGTTCATTCATATATAATTATTATTATAAAAAGATTTAAAATATGTATTTATATTATGATAAAAAAAACCTGTCAATATTTAATTGCATATTATCCTTCCTATAATATTAATATATATGTATTATTATTATTAAAAACATTATTAAAAAGTGTTCATTCATATATAATTATAATTATAACAAATATTATAAAATATGTATTTATATTATGATCAAAAACATTTATATATATTTATTTGTATATTATCCTTCCTATAATATTATTATATATGTATTATTAATAACAAAAACATCATTAAAAAGTGTTCATTTATATGTAATTATTATTATAAAAATATTATAAAATATGTATTTATATTATGATCAAAAACATTTATATATATTTATTTGTATATTATCCTTCCTATAATATTATTATATATGTATTATTAATAACAAAAACATTATTAAAAAGTGTTCATTCATATATAATTATAATTATAAAAATATTATAAAATATGTATTTATATTATGATCAAAAACATTGATATATATTTATTTGTATATTATCCTTCCTATAATATTATTATATATGTATTATTAATAACAAAAACATTATTAAAAAGTGTTCATTCATATATAATTATTATTATAAAAATATTATAAAATATGTTTTTATATTATGATCAAAAACATTTATATATATTTATTTGTATATTATCCTTCCTATAATATTATTATATATGTATTATTAATAACAAAAACATTATTAAAAAGTGTTCATTCATATATTATTATTATTATAAAAATATTATAAAATATGTATTTATATTATTATCAAAAACATTTATATATATTTATTTGTATATTATCCTTTCTATAATATTATTATATATGTATTATTCATAACAAAAACATTATTAAAAAGTGTTCATTCATATATAATTATAATTATAAAAAAACTTTAAACTATGTATTTATATTATGATCAAAAAACCTGTCAATATTTATTTGCATATTATCGTTTCTATAATATTATTATATTTGTATTATTAATTACAAAAACATTACTAAAAAGTGTTCATTCATATATAATTATTATTATAAAAAAACTTTAAACTATGTATTTATATTATGTTCAAAAAAACCTGTCAATATCTATTTGCATATTATCGTTTCTATAATATTATTATATTTGTATTATTAATTACAAAAACATTACTAAAAAGTGTTCATTCATATATAATTATTATTATAAAAATATTATAAAATATGTATTTATATTATGATCAAAAACATTTATATATATTTATTTGTATATTATCCTTCCTATAATATTATTATATATGTATTATTAATAACAAAAACATTATTCAAAAGTGTTCATTCATATAAAATTATTATTATAAAAATATTATAAAATATGTATTTATATTATGATCAAAACCATTTATATATATTTATTTGTATATTATCATTCCTATAATATTATTATATATGTATTATTAATAACAAAAACATCATTAAAAAGTGTTCATTCATATATAATTATTTTTATATAAAAATTTTAAAATATGTATTTATATTATGATAAAAAAAACCTGTCAATATTTAATTGCATATTATCCTTACTATAATATTAATATATATGTATTATTATTATTAAAAACATTATTAAAAAGTGTTCATTCATATATAATTATAATTATAAAAATATTATAAAATATGTATTTATATTATGATCAAAAACATTTATATATATTTATTTGTATATTTTCCTTCCTATAATATCATTATATATGTATTATTAATAACAAAAACATTATTAAAAAGTGTTCATTCATATATAATTATTATTATAAAAATATTATAAAATATGTATTTATATTATGATCAAAAACATTTATATATATTTATTTGTATATTATCCTTCCTATAATATTATTATATATTTATTATTCATAACAAAAACATTATTAAAAAGTGTTCATTCATATATAATTATTATTATAAAAATATTATAAAATATGTATTTATATTATGATCAAAAACATTTATATATATTTATTTGTATATTATCCTTCCTATAATATTATTATATATGTATTATTCATAACAAAAACATTATTAAAAAGTGTTCATTCATATATAATTATAATTATAAAAAAACTTTTATCGTTTCTATAATATTATTATATTTTTATTATTAATTACAAAAACATTACTAAAAAGTGTTCATTCATATATAATTATTATTATAAAAAAACTTTAAACTATGTATTTATATTATGATCAAAAAAACCTGTCAATATTTATTTCCATATTATCGTTTCTATAATATTATTATATTTGGATTATTAATTACAAAAACATTACTAAAAAGTGTTCATTCATATATTATTATTATTATAAAAAACTTTAAAATATGTATTTATATTATGATAAAAAAACCTGTGAATATTTATTTGCATATTATTCTTCCTATAATATTATTATATATGTATTATTAATAACAAAAACATTATTCAAAAGTGTTTATTCATATATAATTATTATTATAAAAATATTATAAAATATGTATTTATATTATGATCAAAAACATTTATATATATTTATTTGTATATTATCCTTCCTATAATATTATTATATATGTATTATTAATAACGTATAATTAATGATGTTTTTGTAATTAATAATACATATATAATAATATTATAGGAAGGATAATATGCAAATAAATATTCACAGGTTTTTTTTATCATAATATAAATACATATTTTAAAGTTTTTTATAATAATAATTATATATGAATGAACACTTTTTAGTAATGTTTTTGTAATTAATAATACAAATATAATAATATTATAGAAACGATAATATGCAAATAAATATTGACAGGTTTTTTTGATCATAATATAAATACATAGTGTAAAGTTTTTTTATAATTATAATTATATATGAATAAACACTTTTTAATAATGTTTTTGTTATGAATAATACATATATAATAATATTATAGGAAGGATAATATACAAATAAATATATATAAATGTTTTTGATCATAATATAAATACATATTTTATAATATTTTTATAATAATAATTATATATGAATGAACACTTTTTTAATAATGTTTTTGTTATTAATAATACATATATAATAATATTATAGGAAGGATAATTATTATAGGAAGGATTATAGTTTCTATAATATTATTATATTTTTATTATTAATTACAAAAACATTACTAAAAAGTGTTCATTCATATATAATTATTATTATAAAAAACTTTAAAATATGTATTTATATTATGATAAAAAAACCTGTGAATATTTATTTGCATATTATCCTTCCTATAATATTATTATATATGTATTATTAATTACAAAAACATCATTAAAAAGTGTTCATTCATATATAATTATTTTTATATAAAAATTTTAAAATACGTATTTATAATATGATAAAAAAAACCTGTCAATATTTAATTGCGTATTATCCTTACTATAATATTAATATATATGTATTATTATTATTAAAATCATTATTAAAAAGTGTTCATTCATATATAATTATAATTATAAAAATATTATAAAATATGTATTTATATTATGATCAAAAACATTTATATATATTTATTTGTATATTATCCTTCCTATAATATTATTATATATGTATTATTAATAACAAAAACATTATTAAAAAAGTGTTCATTCATATATAATTATTATTATAAAAATATTATAAAATATGTATTTATATTATGATCAAAAACATTTATATATATTTATTTGTATATTATCCTTCCTATAATATTATTATATTTGTATTATTAATTACAAAAACATTACTAAAAAGTGTTCATTCATATATAATTATAATTATAAAAAAACTTTACACTATGTATTTATATTATGATCAAAAAAACCTGTCAATATATATTTGCATATTATCGTTTCTATAATATTATTATATTTGTATTATTAATTACAAAAACATTACTAAAAAGTGTTCATTCATAATATAATTATTATTATAAAAAAACTTTAAACTATGTATTTATATTATGATCAAAAAAACCTGTCAATATTTAATTGCATATTATCGTTTCTATAATATTATTATATTTGTATTATTAATTACAAAAACATTACTAAAAAGTGTTCATTCATATATAATTATAATTATAAAAATATTATAAAATATGTATTTATATTATGATCAAAAACATTTATATATATTTATTTGTATATTATCCTTCCTATAATATTATTATATATGTATTATTATTAACAAAAACATTATTAAAAAGTGTTCATTCATATATAATTATTATTATAAAAATATTATAAAATATGTATTTATATTATGATCAAAAACATTTATATATATTTATTTGTATATTATCCTTCCTATAATATTATTATATATGTATTATTCATAACAAAAACATTATTAAAAAGTGTTCATTCATATATAATTATAATTATAAAAAAACTTTAAACTATGTATTTATATTATGATCAAAAAAACCTGTCAATATTTATTTGCATATTATCGTTTCTATAATATTATTATATTTGTATTATTAATTACAAAAACATTACTAAAAAGTGTTCATTCATATATAATTATTATTATAAAAAAACTTTAAACTATGTATTTATATTATGATCAAAAAAACCTGTGAATATTTATTTGCATATTATCGTTTCTATAATATTATTATATTTGTATTATTAATTACAAAAACATTACTAAAAAGTGTTCATTCATACATTATTATTATTATAAAAAACTTTAAAATATGTATTTATATTATGATCAAAAACATTTTTATATATTTATTTGTATATTATCCTTCCTATAATATTATTATATATGTATTATTAATAACAAAAATATTATTCAAAAGTGTTCATTCATATATAATTATTATTATAAAAATATTATAAAATATGTATTTATATTATGATCAAAAACATTTATATATATTTATTTGTATAATATCCTTCCTATAATATTATTATATATGTATTATTAATAACAAAAACATCATTAAAAAGTGTTCATTCATATATAATTATTGTTATATAAAAATTATAAAATATGTATTTATATTATGATAAAAAAAAACCTGTCAATATTTAATTGCATATTATCCTTACTATAATATTAATATATATGTATTATTATTATTAAAAACATTATTAAAAAGTGTTCATTCATATATAATTATAATTAAAAAAATATTATAAAATATGTATTTATATTATGATCAAAAACATTTTTATATATTTATTTGTATATTATCCTTCCTATAATATTATTATATATGTATTATTCATAACAAAAACATTATTAAAAAGTGTTCATTCATATATAATTATAATTATAAAAAAACTTTAAACTATGTATTTATATTATGATCAAAAAACCTGTCAATATTTATTTTCATATTTTCGTTTCTATAATATTATTATATTTGTATTATTAATTACAAAAACATCATTAAAAAGTGTTCATTCATATATAATTATTTTTATATAAAAATTTTAAAATATGTATTTATATTATGATAAAAAAAACCTGTCAATATTTAATTGCATATTATCCTTACTATAATATTAATATATATGTATTATTATTATTAAAAACATTATTAAAAAGTGTTCATTCATATATAATTATAATTATAAAAATATTATAAAATATGTATTTATATTATGATCAAAAACATTTATATATATTTATTTGTATATTTTCCTTCCTATAATATCATTATATATGTATTATTAATAACAAAAACATTATTAAAAAGTGTTCATTCATATATAATTATTATTATAAAAATATTATAAAATATGTATTTATATTATGATCAAAAACATTTATATATATTTATTTGTATATTATCCTTCCTATAATATTATTATATATTTATTATTCATAACAAAAACATTATTAAAAAGTGTTCATTCATATATAATTATTATTATAAAAATATTATAAAATATGTATTTATATTATGATCAAAAACATTTATATATATTTATTTGTATATTATCCTTCCTATAATATTATTATATATGTATTATTCATAACAAAAACATTATTAAAAAGTGTTCATTCATATATAATTATAATTATAAAAAAACTTTTATCGTTTCTATAATATTATTATATTTTTATTATTAATTACAAAAACATTACTAAAAAGTGTTCATTCATATATAATTATTATTATAAAAAAACTTTAAACTATGTATTTATATTATGATCAAAAAAACCTGTCAATATTTATTTCCATATTATCGTTTCTATAATATTATTATATTTGGATTATTAATTACAAAAACATTACTAAAAAGTGTTCATTCATATATTATTATTATTATAAAAAACTTTAAAATATGTATTTATATTATGATAAAAAAACCTGTGAATATTTATTTGCATATTATTCTTCCTATAATATTATTATATATGTATTATTAATAACAAAAACATTATTCAAAAGTGTTTATTCATATATAATTATTATTATAAAAATATTATAAAATATGTATTTATATTATGATCAAAAACATTTATATATATTTATTTGTATATTATCCTTCCTATAATATTATTATATATGTATTATTAATAACGTATAATTAATGATGTTTTTGTAATTAATAATACATATATAATAATATTATAGGAAGGATAATATGCAAATAAATATTCACAGGTTTTTTTTATCATAATATAAATACATATTTTAAAGTTTTTTATAATAATAATTATATATGAATGAACACTTTTTAGTAATGTTTTTGTAATAATAATACAAATATAATAATATTATAGAAACGATAATATGCAAATAAATATTGACAGGTTTTTTTGATCATAATATAAATACATAGTGTAAAGTTTTTTTATAATTATAATTATATATGAATAAACACTTTTTAATAATGTTTTTGTTATGAATAATACATATATAATAATATTATAGGAAGGATAATATACAAATAAATATATATAAATGTTTTTGATCATAATATAAATACATATTTTATAATATTTTTATAATAATAATTATATATGAATGAACACTTTTTTAATAATGTTTTTGTTATTAATAATACATATATAATAATATTATAGGAAGGATAATTATTATAGGAAGGATTATAGTTTCTATAATATTATTATATTTTTATTATTAATTACAAAAACATTACTAAAAAGTGTTCATTCATATATAATTATTATTATAAAAAACTTTAAAATATGTATTTATATTATGATAAAAAAACCTGTGAATATTTATTTGCATATTATCCTTCCTATAATATTATTATATATGTATTATTAATTACAAAAACATCATTAAAAAGTGTTCATTCATATATAATTATTTTTATATAAAAATTTTAAAATACGTATTTATAATATGATAAAAAAAACCTGTCAATATTTAATTGCGTATTATCCTTACTATAATATTAATATATATGTATTATTATTATTAAAATCATTATTAAAAAGTGTTCATTCATATATAATTATAATTATAAAAATATTATAAAATATGTATTTATATTATGATCAAAAACATTTATATATATTTATTTGTATATTATCCTTCCTATAATATTATTATATATGTATTATTAATAACAAAAACATTATTAAAAAAGTGTTCATTCATATATAATTATTATTATAAAAATATTATAAAATATGTATTTATATTATGATCAAAAACATTTATATATATTTATTTGTATATTATCCTTCCTATAATATTATTATATTTGTATTATTAATTACAAAAACATTACTAAAAAGTGTTCATTCATATATAATTATAATTATAAAAAAACTTTACACTATGTATTTATATTATGATCAAAAAAACCTGTCAATATATATTTGCATATTATCGTTTCTATAATATTATTATATTTGTATTATTAATTACAAAAACATTACTAAAAAGTGTTCATTCATAATATAATTATTATTATAAAAAAACTTTAAACTATGTATTTATATTATGATCAAAAAAACCTGTCAATATTTAATTGCATATTATCGTTTCTATAATATTATTATATTTGTATTATTAATTACAAAAACATTACTAAAAAGTGTTCATTCATATATAATTATAATTATAAAAATATTATAAAATATGTATTTATATTATGATCAAAAACATTTATATATATTTATTTGTATATTATCCTTCCTATAATATTATTATATATGTATTATTAATAACAAAAACATTATTAAAAAGTGTTCATTCATATATAATTATTATTATAAAAATATTATAAAATATGTATTTATATTATGATCAAAAACATTTATATATATTTATTTGTATATTATCCTTCCTATAATATTATTATATATGTATTATTCATAACAAAAACATTATTAAAAAGTGTTCATTCATATATAATTATAATTATAAAAAAACTTTAAACTATGTATTTATATTATGATCAAAAAAACCTGTCAATATTTATTTGCATATTATCGTTTCTATAATATTATTATATTTGTATTATTAATTACAAAAACATTACTAAAAAGTGTTCATTCATATATAATTATTATTATAAAAAAACTTTAAACTATGTATTTATATTATGATCAAAAAAACCTGTGAATATTTATTTGCATATTATCGTTTCTATAATATTATTATATTTGTATTATTAATTACAAAAACATTACTAAAAAGTGTTCATTCATACATTATTATTATTATAAAAAACTTTAAAATATGTATTTATATTATGATCAAAAACATTTTTATATATTTATTTGTATATTATCCTTCCTATAATATTATTATATATGTATTATTAATAACAAAAATATTATTCAAAAGTGTTCATTCATATATAATTATTATTATAAAAATATTATAAAATATGTATTTATATTATGATCAAAAACATTTATATATATTTATTTGTATAATATCCTTCCTATAATATTATTATATATGTATTATTAATAACAAAAACATCATTAAAAAGTGTTCATTCATATATAATTATTGTTATATAAAAATTATAAAATATGTATTTATATTATGATAAAAAAAAACCTGTCAATATTTAATTGCATATTATCCTTACTATAATATTAATATATATGTATTATTATTATTAAAAACATTATTAAAAAGTGTTCATTCATATATAATTATAATTAAAAAAATATTATAAAATATGTATTTATATTATGATCAAAAACATTTTTATATATTTATTTGTATATTATCCTTCCTATAATATTATTATATATGTATTATTCATAACAAAAACATTATTAAAAAGTGTTCATTCATATATAATTATAATTATAAAAAAACTTTAAACTATGTATTTATATTATGATCAAAAAACCTGTCAATATTTATTTTCATATTTTCGTTTCTATAATATTATTATATTTGTATTATTAATTACAAAAACATTACTAAAAAGTGTTCATTCATATATAATTATTATTATAAAAAACTTTTAAATATGTATTTATATTATGATAAAAAAAACTGTGAATATTTATTTGCATATTATCCTTCCTATAATATTATTATATATGTATTATTAATTACAAAAACATCATTAAAAAGTGTTCATTCATATATAATTATTATTATAAAAATATTATAAAATATGTATTTATATTATGATCAAAAACATTTATATATATTTATTTGTATATTATCCTTCCTATAATATTATTATATATAAATTATTAATAACAAAAACATCATTAAAAAGTGTTCATTCATATATAATTATTTTTATATAAAAATTATAAAATATGTATTTATATTATGATAAAAAAAACCTGTCAATATTTAATTGCATATTATCCTTACTATAATATTAATATATATGTATTATTATTATTAAAAACATTATTAAAAAGTGTTCATTCATATATAATTATAATTATAAAAATATTATAAAATATGTATTTATATTATGATCAAAAACATTTTTATATATTTATTTGTATATTATCCTTCCTATAATATTACTATATATGTATTATTCATAACAAAAACATTATTAAAAAGTTCTCATTTATATATAATTATAATTATAAAAAAACTTTAAACTATGTATTTATATTATGATCAAAAAAACCTGTCAATATTTATTTTCATATTATCGTTTCTATAATATTATTATATTTGTATTATTAATTACAAAAATATTACTAAAAAGTGTTCATTCATATATAATTATTAATATAAAAAACTTTTAAATATGTATTTATATTATGATAAAAAAAAACTGTGAATATTTATTTGCATATTATCCTTCCTATAATATTATTATATATGTATTATTAATTACAAAAACATCATTAAAAAGTGTTCATTCATATATAATTATTATTATAAAAATATTATAAAATATGTATTTATATTATGATCAAAAACATTTATATATATTTATTTGTATATTATCCTTCCTATAATATTATTATATATGTATTATTAATAACAAAAACATTATTAAAAAGTGTTCATTCATATATAATTATTATTATAAAAATATTATAAAATATGTATTTATATTATGATCAAAAACATTTATATATATTTATTTGTATATTATCCTTCCTATAATATTATTATATATGTATTATTCATAACAAAAACATTATTAAAAAGTGTTCATTCATATATAATTATAATTATAAAAAAACTTAAAACTTTGTATTTATATTATGATAAAAAAAACCTGTCAATATTTATTTGCATATTATCGTTTCTATAATATTATTATATTTGTATTATTAATTACAAAAACATTACTAAAAAGTGTTCATTCATATATAATTATTATTATAAAAAAACTTTAAACTATGTATTTATATTATGATCAAAAAAACCTGTCAATATTTTTTTGCATATTATCGTTTCTATAATATTATTATATTTGTATTACTAATTACAAAAACATTACTAAAAAGTGTTCATTCATATATTATTATTATTATAAAAAACTTTAAAATATGTATTTATATTATGATAAAAAAACCTGTGAATATTTATTTGCATATTATCCTTCCTATAATATTATTATATATGTATTATTAATAACAAAAACATTATTAAAAAGTGTTCATTCATATATAATTATTATTATAAAAATAGTATAAAATATGTATTTATATTATGATCAAAAACATTTATATATATTTATTTGTATATTATCCTTCCTATAATATTATTATATATGTATTATTAATAACAAAAACATTATTCAAAAGTGTTCATTCATATATAATTATTATTATAAAAATATTATAAAATATGTATTTATATTATGATCAAAAACATTTATATATATTTATTTGTATATTATCCTTCCTATAATATTATTATATATGTATTATTCATAACAAAAACATTATTAAAAAGTGTTCATTTATATATAATTATAATTATAAAAAAACTTTAAACTATGTATTTATATTATGATAAAAAAAACCTGTCAATATTTATTTGCATATTATCGTTTCTATAATATTATTATATTTGTATTATTAATTACAAAAACATTACTAAAAAGTGTTCATTCATATATAATTATTATTATAAAAAAACTTTAAACTATGTATTTATATTATGATCAAAAAAACCTGTCAATATTTATTTGCATATTATCGTTTCTATAATATTATTATATTTGTATTATTAATTACAAAAACATTACTAAAAAGTGTTCATTCATACATTATTATTATTATAAAAAACTTTAAAATATGTATTTATATTATGATCAAAAACATTTTTATATATTTATTTGTATATTATCCTTCCTATAATATTATTATATATGTATTATTAATAACAAAAATATTATTCAAAAGTGTTCATTCATATATAATTATTATTATAAAAATATTATAAAATATGTATTTATATTATGATCAAAAACATTTATATATATTTATTTGTATAATATCCTTCCTATAATATTATTATATATGTATTATTAATAACAAAAACATCATTAAAAAGTGTTCATTCATATATAATTATTGTTATATAAAAATTATAAAATATGTATTTATATTATGATAAAAAAAACCTGTCAATATTTAATTGCATATTATCCTTACTATAATATTAATATATATGTATTATTATTATTAAAAACATTATTAAAAAGTGTTCATTCATATATAATTATAATTAAAAAAATATTATAAAATATGTATTTATATTATGATCAAAAACATTTTTATATATTTATTTGTATATTATCCTTCCTATAATATTATTATATATGTATTATTCATAACAAAAACATTATTAAAAAGTGTTCATTCATATATAATTATAATTATAAAAAAACTTTAAACTATGTATTTATATTATGATCAAAAAAACCTGTCAATATTTATTTTCATATTATCGTTTCTATAATATTATTATATTTGTATTATTAATTACAAAAACATTACTAAAAAGTGTTCATTCATATATAATTATTATTATAAAAAACTTTTAAATATGTATTTATATTATGATAAAAAAACTGTGAATATTTATTTGCATATTATCCTTCCTATAATATTATTATATATGTATTATTAATTACAAAAACATCATTAAAAAGTGTTCATTCATATATAATTATTATTATAAAAATATTATAAAATATGTATTTATATTATGATCAAAAACATTTATATATATTTATTTGTATATTATCCTTCCTATAATATTATTATATATGTATTATTAATAACAAAAACATCATTAAAAAGTGTTCATTCATATATAATTATTTTTATATAAAAATTATAAAATATGTATTTATATTATGATAAAAAAAAACCTGTCAATATTTAATTGCATATTATCCTTACTATAATATTAATATATATGTATTATTATTATTAAAAACATTATTAAAAAGTGTTCATTCATATATAATTATAATTATAAAAATATTATAAAATATGTATTTATATTATGATCAAAAACATTTTTATATATTTATTTGTATATTATCCTTCCTATAATATTACTATATATGTATTATTCATAACAAAAACATTATTAAAAAGTTCTCATTTATATATAATTATAATTATAAAAAAACTTTAAACTATGTATTTATATTATGATCAAAAAAACCTGTCAATATTTATTTTCATATTATCGTTTCTATAATATTATTATATTTGTATTATTAATTACAAAAACATTACTAAAAAGTGTTCATTCATATATAATTATTAATATAAAAAACTTTTAAATATGTATTTATATTATGATAAAAAAAAACTGTGAATATTTATTTGCATATTATCCTTCCTATAATATTATTATATATGTATTATTAATTACAAAAACATCATTAAAAAGTGTTCATTCATATATAATTATTATTATAAAAATATTATAAAATATGTATTTATATTATGATCAAAAACATTTATATATATTTATTTGTATATTATCCTTCCTATAATATTATTATATATGTATTATTAATAACAAAAACATTATTAAAAAGTGTTCATTCATATATAATTATTATTATAAAAATATTATAAAATATGTATTTATATTATGATCAAAAACATTTATATATATTTATTTGTATATTATCCTTCCTATAATATTATTATATATGTATTATTCATAACAAAAACATTATTAAAAAGTGTTCATTCATATATAATTATAATTATAAAAAAACTTTAAACTTTGTATTTATATTATGATAAAAAAAACCTGTCAATATTTATTTGCATATTATCGTTTCTATAATATTATTATATTTGTATTATTAATTACAAAAACATTACTAAAAAGTGTTCATTCATATATAATTATTATTATAAAAAAACTTTAAACTATGTATTTATATTATGATCAAAAAAACCTGTCAATATTTTTTTGCATATTATCGTTTCTATAATATTATTATATTTATTTGTATTACTAATTACAAAAACATTACTAAAAAGTGTTCATTCATATATTATTATTATTATAAAAAACTTTAAAATATGTATTTATATTATGATAAAAAAACCTGTGAATATTTATTTGCATATTATCCTTCCTATAATATTATTATATATGTATTATTAATAACAAAAACATTATTAAAAAGTGTTCATTCATATATAATTATTATTATAAAAATATTATAAAATATGTATTTATATTATGATCAAAAACATTTATATATATTTATTTGTATATTATCCTTCCTATAATATTATTATATATGTATTATTAATAACAAAAACATTATTCAAAAGTGTTCATTCATATATAATTATTATTATAAAAATATTATAAAATATGTATTTATATTATGATCAAAAACATTTATATATATTTATTTGTATATTATCCTTCCTATAATATTATTATATATGTATTATTAATAACAAAAACATCATTAAAAAGTGTTCATTCATATATAATTATTTTTATATAAAAATTATAAAATATGTATTTATATTATGATAAAAAAACCTGTCAATATTTAATTGCATATTATCCTTACTATAATATTATTATATAAGTATTATTCATAACAAAAACATTATTAAAAAGTGTTCATTCATATATAATTATAATTATAAAAAAACATTAAACTATGTATTTATATTATGATCAAAAAAACCTGTCAATATTTATTTTCATATTATCGTTTCTATAATATTATTATATTTGTATTATTAATTACAAAAACATTACTAAAAAGTGTTCATTCATATATAATTATTATTATAAAAAACTTTAAAATATTTATTTATATTATGATAAAAAAAACCTGTGAATATTTATTTGCATATTATCCTTACTATAATATTAATATATATGTATTATTATTATTAAAAACATTATTAAAAAGTGTTCATTCATATATAATTATAATTATAAAAATATTATAAAATATGTATTTATATTATGATCAAAAACATTTATATATATTTATTTGTATATTATCCTTCCTATAATATTATTATATATGTATTATTCATAACAAAAACATTATTAAAAAGTGTTCATTCATATATAATTATAATTATAAAAAAACTTTAAACTATGTATTTATATTATGATCAAAAAAACCTGTCAATATTTATTTTCATATTATCGTTTCTATAATATTATTATATTTGTATTATTAATTACAAAAACATTACTAAAAAGTGTTCATTCATATATAATTATAATTATAAAAAACTTTTAAATATGTATTTATATTAAGATAAAAAAAACTGTGAATATTTATTTGCATATTATCCTTCCTATAATATTATTATATATGTATTATTAATTACAAAAACATCATTAAAAAGTGTTCATTCATATATAATTATTATTATAAAAATATTATAAAATATGTATTTATATTATGATCAAAAACATTTATATATATTTATTTGTATATTATCCTTCCTATAATATTATTATATATGTATTATTAATAACAAAAACATTATTCAAAAGTATTCATTCATATAAAATTATTATTATAAAAATATTATAAAAAATGTATTTATATTATGATCAAAAACATTTATATATATTTATTTGTATATTATCCTTCCTATAATATTATTATATATGTATTATTAATAACAAAAACATTATTAAAAAGTGTTCATTCATACATAATTATTTTTATATAAAAATTTTAAAATATGTATTCATAATATGATAAAAAAAACCTGTCAATATTTAATTGCATATTATCCTTACTATAATATTAATATATATGTATTATTTTTAAATAAAACATTATTAAAAAGTGTTCATTCATATATAATTATAATTATAAAAATATTATAAAATATGTATTTATATTATGATCAAAAACATTTATATATATTTATTTGTATATTATCCTTCATATAATATTATTATATATGTATTATTCATAACAAAAACATTATTAAAAAGTGTTCATTCATATATAATTATAATTATAAAAAAACTTTAAACTATGTATTTATATTATGATCAAAAAAACCTGTCAATATTTATTTTCATATTATCGTTTCTATAATATTATTATATTTGTATTATTAATTACAAAAACATTACTAAAAAGTGTTCATTCATATATAATTATTATTATAAAAAACTTTAAAATATGTATTTATATTATGATAAAAAAAACCTGTGAATATTTATTTGCATATTATCCTTCCTATAATATTAATATATATGTATTATTATTATTAAAATCATTATTAAAAAGTGTTCATTCATATATAATTATAATTATAAAAATATTATAAAATATGTATTTATATTATGATCAAAAACATTTATATATATTTATTTGTATATTATCCTTCCTATAATATTATTATATATGTATTATTAATAACAAAAACATTATTAAAAAAGTGTTCATTCATATATAATTATTATTATAAAAATATTATAAAATATGTATTTATATTATGATCAAAAACATTTATATATATTTATTTGTATATTATCCTTCCTATAATATTATTATATATGTATTATTCATAACAAAAACATTATTAAAAAGTGTTCATTCATATATAATTATAATTATAAAAAAACTTTACACTATGTATTTATATTATGATCAAAAAAACCTGTCAATATTTATTTGCATATTATCGTTTCTATAATATTATTATATTTGTATTATTAATTAGAAAAAAATTACTAAAAAGTGTTCATTCATATATAATTATTATTATAAAAAAACTTTAAACTATGTATTTATATTATGATCAAAAAAACCTGTCAATATTTATTTGCATATTATCGTTTCTATAATATTATTATATTTGTATTATTAATTACAAAAACATTACTAAAAAGTGTTCATTCATATATTATTATTATTATAAAAAACTTTAAAATATGTATTTATATTATGATAAAAAAACCTGTGAATATTTATTTGCATATTATCCTTCCTATAATATTATTATATATGTATTATTAATAACAAAAACATTATTAAAAAGTGTTCATTCATATATAATTATTATTATAAAAATATTATAAAATATGTATTTATATTATGATCAAAAACATTTATATATATTTATTTGTATATTATCCTTCCTATAATATTATTATATATGTATTATTAATAACAAAAACATTATTAAAAAAGTGTTCATTCATATATAATTATTATTATAAAAATATTATAAAATATGTATTTATATTATGATCAAAAACATTTATATATATTTATTTGTATATTATCCTTCCTATAATATTATTATATATGTATTATTCATAACAAAAACATTGTTAAAAAGTGTTCATTCATATATAATTATAATTATAAAAAAACTTTACACTATGTATTTATATTATGATCAAAAAAACCTGTCAATATTTATTTGCATATTATCGTTTCTATAATATTATTATATTTGTATTATTAATTACAAAAACATTACTAAAAAGTGTGTATTCATATATAATTATTATTATAAAAAACTTTAAAATATGTATTTATATTATGATAAAAAAAACCTGTGAATATTTATTTGCATATTATCCTTCCTATAATATTATTATATATGTATTATTAATTACAAAAACATCATTAAAAAGTGTTCATTCATATATAATTATTTTTATATAAAAATTTTAAAATATGTATTTATAATATGATAAAAAAAACCTGTCAATATTTAATTGCATATTATCCTTACTATAATATTAATATATATGTATTATTATTATTAAAATCATTATTAAAAAGTGTTCATTCATATATAATTATAATTATAAAAATTTTATAAAATATGTATTTATATTATGATCAAAAACATATATATATATTTATTTGTTTATTATCCTTCCTATAATATTATTATATATGTATTATTCATAACAAAAACATTATTAAAAAGTGTTCATTCATATATTATTATTATTATAAAAATATTATAAAATATGTATTTATTTTATGATCAAAAACATTTATATATATTTATTTGTATATTATCCTTCCTATAATATTATTATATATGTATTATTCATAACAAAAACATTATTAAAAAGTGTTCATTCATATATAATTATAATTATAAAAAAACTTTAAACTATGTATTTATATTATGATCAAAAAAACCTGTCAATATTTATTTGCATATTATCGTTTCTATAATATTATTATATTTGTATTATTAATTACAAAAACATTACTAAAAAGTGTTCATTCATATATAATTATTATTATAAAAAAACTTTAAACTATGTATTTATATTATGATCAAAAAAACCTGTGAATATTTATTTGCATATTATCCTTCCTATAATATTATTATATATGTATTATTAATAACAAAAATATTATTAAAAAGTGTTCATTCATATATAATTATTATTATAAAAATATTATAAAATATGTATTTATATTATGATAAAAAAAACCTGTCAATATTTAATTGCATATTATCCTTACTATAATATTAATATATATGTATTATTATTATTAAAAACATTATTAAAAAGTGTTCATTCATATATAATTATAATTATAAAAATATTATAAAATATGTATTTATATTATGATCAAAAACATTTTTATATATTTATTTGTATATTATCCTTCCTATAATATTATTATATATGTATTATTAATAACAAAAACATTATTAAAAAGTGTTCATTCATATATAATTATTATTATAAAAATATTATAAAATATGTATTTATATTATAATCAAAAACATTTATATATATTTATTTGTATATTATCCTTCCTATAATATTATTATATATGTATTATTCATAACAAAAACATTATTAAAAAGTGTTCATTCATATATAATTATAATTATAAAAAAACTTTAAACTATGTATTTATATTATGATCAAAAAAACCTGTCAATATTTATTTGCATATTATCGTTTCTATAATATTATTATATTTGTATTATTAATTACAAAAACATTACTAAAAAGTGTTCATTCATATATAATTATTATTTTAAAAAAACTTTAAACTATGTATTTATATTATGATCAAAAAAACCTGTCAATATTTATTTGCATATTATCGTTTCTATAATATTATTATATTTGTATTATTAATTACAAAAACATTACTAAAAAGTGTTCATTCATATATAATTATTATTATAAAAATATTATAAAATATGTATTTATATTATAATCAAAAACATTTATATATATTTATTTGTATATTATCCTTCCTATAATATTATTATATATGTATTATTCATAACAAAAACATTATTAAAAAGTGTTCATTCATATATAATTATAATTATAAAAAAACTTTAAACTATGTATTTATATTATGATCAAAAAAACCTGTCAATATTTATTTGCATATTATCGTTTCTATAATATTATTATATTTGTATTATTAATTACAAAAACATTACTAAAAAGTGTTCATTCATATATAATTATTATTTTAAAAAAACTTTAAACTATGTATTTATATTATGATAAAAAAAACCTGTGAATATTTATTTGCATATCATCCTTCCTATAATATTATTATATATGTATTATTAATTACAAAAACATCATTAAAAAGTGTTCATTCATACATAATTATTTTTATATAAAAATTTTAAAATATGTATTTATATTATGATAAAAAAAACCTGTCAATATTTAATTGCATATTATCCTTACTATAATATTAATATATATGTATTATTATTAAATAAAACATTATTAAAAAGTGTTCATTCATATATAATTATAATTATAAAAATATTATAAAATATGTATTTATATTATGATCAAAAACATTTATATATATTTATTTGTATATTATCCTTCATATAATATTATTATATATGTATTATTCATAACAAAAACATTATTAAAAAGTGTTCATTCATATATAATTTTAATTATAAAAAAACTTTAAACTATGTATTTATATTATGATCAAAAAAACCTGTCAATATTTATTTTCATATTATCGTTTCTATAATATTATTATATTTTTATTATTAATTACAAAAACATTACTAAAAAGTGTTCATTCATATATAATTATTATTATAAAAAACTTTAAAATATGTATTTATATTATGATAAAAAAACCTGTGATTATTTATTTGCATATTATCCTTCCTATAATATTATTATATATGTATTATTAATTACAAAAACATCATTAAAAAGTGTTCATTCATATATAATTATTTTTATATAAAAATTTTAAAATACGTATTTATAATATGATAAAAAAAACCTGTCAATATTTAATTGCGTATTATCCTTACTATAATATTAATATATATGTATTATTATTATTAAAATCATTATTAAAAAGTGTTCATTCATATATAATTATAATTATAAAAATATTATAAAATATGTATTTATATTATGATCAAAAACATTTATATATATTTATTTGTATATTATCCTTCCTATAATATTATTATATATGTATTATTAATAACAAAAACATTATTAAAAAAGTGTTCATTCATATATAATTATTATTATAAAAATATTATAAAATATGTATTTATATTATGATCAAAAACATTTATATATATTTATTTGTATATTATCCTTCCTATAATATTATTATATATGTATTATTCATAACAAAAACATTATTAAAAAGTGTTCATTCATATATAATTATAATTATAAAAAAACTTTACACTATGTATTTATATTATGATCAAAAAAACCTGTCAATATTTATTTGCATATTATCGTTTCTATAATATTATTATATTTGTATTATTAATTACAAAAACATTACTAAAAAGTGTTCATTCATATATAATTATTATTATAAAAAAACTTTAAACTATGTATTTATATTATGATCAAAAAAACCTGTCAATATTTATTTGCATATTATCGTTTCTATAATATTATTATATTTGTATTATTAATTACAAAAACATTACTAAAAAGTGTTCATTCATATATTATTATTATTATAAAAAAATTTAAAATATGTATTTATATTATGATAAAAAAACCTGTGAATATTTATTTGCATATTATCCTTCCTATAATATTATTATATATGTATTATTAATAACAAAAACATTATTAAAAAGTGTTCATTCATATATAATTATTATTATAAAAATATTATAAAATATGTATTTATATTATGATCAAAAACATTTATATATATTTATTTGTATATTATCCTTCCTATAATATTATTATATATGTATTATTAATAACAAAAACATTATTAAAAAAGTGTTCATTCATATATAATTATAATTATAAAAAAACTTTACACTATGTATTTATATTATGATCAAAAAAACCTGTCAATATTTATTTGCATATTATCGTTTCTATAATATTATTATATTTGTATTATTAATTACAAAAACATTACTAAAAAGTGTTCATTCATATATAATTATTATTATAAAAAACTTTAAAATATGTATTCATATTATGATAAAAAAAACCTGTGAATATTTATTTGCATATTATCCTTCCTATAATATTATTATATATGTATTATTAATTACAAAAACATCATTAAAAAGTGTTCATTCATATATAATTATTTTTATATAAAAATTTTAAAATATGTATTTATAATATGATAAAAAAAACCTGTCAATATTTAATTGCATATTATCCTTACTATAATATTAATATATATGTATTATTATTATTAAAATCATTATTAAAAAGTGTTCATTCATATATAATTATAATTATAAAAATATTATAAAATATGTATTTATATTATGATCAAAAACATTTATATATATTTATTTGTATATTATCCTTCCTATAATATTATTATATATGTATTATTCATAACAAAAACATTATTAAAAAGTGTTCATTCATATATTATTATTATTATTATAAAAATATTATAAAATATGTATTTATTTTATGATCAAAAACATTTATATATATTTATTTGTATATTATCCTTCCTATAATATTATTATATATGTATTATTCATAACAAAAACATTATTAAAAAGTGTTCATTCATATATAATTATAATTATAAAAAAACTTTAAACTATGTATTTATATTATGATCAAAAAAACCTGTCAATATTTATTTGCATATTATCGTTTCTATAATATTATTATATTTGTATTATTAATTACAAAAACATTACTAAAAAGTGTTCATTCATATATAATTATTATTATAAAAAAACTTTAAACTATGTATTTATATTATGATCAAAAAAACCTGTGAATATTTATTTGCATATTATCCTTCCTATAATATTATTATATATGTATTATTAATAACAAAAACATTATTAAAAAGTGTTCATTCATATATAATTATTATTATAAAAATATTATAAAATATGTATTTATATTATGATCAAAAACATTTATATATATTTATTTGTATATTATCCTTCCTATAATATTATTATATATGTATTATTAATAACAAAAACATTATTCAAAAGTGTTTATTCATATATAATTATTATTATAAAAATATTATAAAATATGTATTTATATTATGATCAAAAACATTTATATATATTTATTTGTATATTATCCTTCCTATAATATTATTATATATGTATTATTAATAACAAAAACATTATTAAAAAGTGTTCATTCATATATAATTATTATTATAAAAATATTATAAAATATGTATTTATATTATGATAAAAAAAACCTGTCAATATTTAATTGCATATTATCCTTACTATAATATTAATATATATGTATTATTATTATTAAAAACATTATTAAAAAGTGTTCATTCATATATAATTATAATTATAAAAATATTATAAAATATGTATTTATATTATGATCAAAAACATTTTTATATATTTATTTGTATATTATCCTTCCTATAATATTATTATATATGTATTATTCATAACAAAAACATTATTAAAAAGTGTTCATTCATATATAATTATAATTATAAAAAAACTTTAAACTATGTATTTATATTATGATCAAAAAAACCTGTCAATATTTATTTTCATATTATCGTTTCTATAATATTATTATATTTGTATTATTAATTACAAAAACATTACTAAAAAGTGTTCATTCATATATTATTATTATTATAAAAAACTTTAAAATATGTATTTATATTATGATAAAAAAAACCTGTGAATATTTATTTGCATATTATCCTTCCTATAATATTATTATATATGTATTATTAATTACAAAAACATCATTAAAAATTGTTCATTCATATATAATTATTTTTATATAAAAATTTTAAAATATGTATTTATAATATGATAAAAAAAACCTGTCAAAATTTAATTGCATATTATCCTTACTATAATATTAATATATATGTATTATTATTATTAAAATCATTATTAAAAAGTGTTCATCATATATAATTATAATTATAAAAATATTATAAAATATGTATTTATATTATGATCAAAAACATTTATATATATTTATTTGTATATTATCCTTCCTATAATATTATTATATATGTATTATTAATAACAAAAACATTATTAAAAAGTGTTCATTCATATATAATTATTATTATAAAAATATTATAAAATATGTATTTATATTATAATCAAAAACATTTATATATATTTATTTGTATATTATCCTTCCTATAATATTATTATATATGTATTATTCATAACAAAAACATTATTAAAAAGTGTTCATTCATATATAATTATAATTATAAAAAAACTTTAAACTATGTATTTATATTATGATCAAAAAAACCTGTCAATATTTATTTGCATATTATCGTTTCTATAATATTATTATATTTGTATTATTAATTACAATAACATTACTAAAAAGTGTTTATTCATATATAATTATTATTTTAAAAAAACTTTAAACTATGTATTTATATTATGATCAAAAAAACCTGTCAATATTTATTTGCATATTATCGTTTCTATAATATTATTATATTTGTATTATTAATTACAAAAACATTACTAAAAAGTGTTCATTCATATATTATTATTATTATAAAAAACTTTAAAATATGTATTTATATTATGATAAAAAAACCTGTGAATATTTATTTGCATATTATCCTTCCTATAATATTATTATATATGTATTATTAATAACAAAAACATAATTAAAAAGTGTTCATTCATATATAATTATTATTATAAAAATATTATAAAATATGTATTTATATTATGATTAAAAACATTTTTATATATTTATTTGTATATTATCCTTCCTATAATATTATTATATATGTATTATTAATAACAAAAACATTATTAAAAAGTGTTCATTCATATATTATTATTATTATAAAATTATTATAAAATATGTATTTATATTATGATCAAAAACATTTATATATATTTATTTGTATATTATCCTTCCTATAATATTATTATATATGTATTATTCATAACAAAAACATTATTAAAAAGTGTTCATTCATATATAATTATAATTATAAAAAAACTTTAAACTATGTATTTATATTATGATCAAAAAAACCTGTCAATATTTATTTGCATATTATCGTTTCTATAATATTATTATATTTGTATTATTAATTACAAAAACATTACTAAAAAGTGTTTATTCATATATAATTATTATTATAAAAAAAACTTTAAACTATGTATTTACATTATGATCAAAAAAACCTGTCAATATTTATTTGCATATTATCGTTTCTATAATATTATTATATTTGTGTTATTAATTACAAAAACATTACTAAAAAGTGTTCATTCATATATAATTATTATTATAAAAAAACTTTAAACTATGTATTTATATTATGATCAAAAAAACCTGTCAATATTTATTTGCATATTATCGTTTCTATAATATTATTATATTTGGATTATTAATTACAAAAACATTACTAAAAAGTGTTCATATATTATTATTATTATAAAAAACTTTAAAATATGTATTTATATTATGATAAAAAAACCTGTCAATATTTAATTGCATATTATCTTTACTATAGTATTATTATATAAGTATTATTCATAACAAAAACATTATTAAAAAGTGTTCATTCATATATAATTATAATTATAAAAAAACTTTAAACTATGTATTTATATTATGATCAAAAAAACCTGTCAATATTTATTTTCATATTATCGTTTCTATAATATTATTATATTTGTATTATTAATTACAAAAACATTACTAAAAAGTGTTCATTCATATATAATTATTATTATAAAAAACTTTAAAATATGTATTTATATTATGATAAAAAAAAACTGTGAATATTTATTTGCATATTATCCTTCCTATAATATTATTATATATGTATTATTAATTACAAAAACATCATTAAAAAGTGTTCATTCATATAAAATTATTTTTATATAAAAATATAAAAATATGTATTTATATTATGATCAAAAACATTTATATATATTTATTTGTATATTATTCTTCCTATAATATTATTATATATGTATTATTCATAACAAAAACATTATTAAAAAGTGTTCATTCATATATAATTATAATTATAAACAAACTTTAAACTAAGTATTTATATTATGATCAAAAAAACCTGTCAATATTTATTTTCATATTATCGTTTCTATAATATTATTATATTTTTTGTATTATTAATTACAAAAACATTACTAAAAAGTGTTCATTCATATATAATTATTATTATAAAAAACTTTTAAATATGTATTTATATAATGATAAAAAAAAACTGTGAATATTTATTTGCATATTATCCTTCCTATAATATTATTATATATGTATTATTAATTACAAAAACATCATTAAAAAGTGTTCATTCATATATAATTATTATTATAAAAATATTATAAAATATGTATTTATATTATGATCAAAAACATTTATATATATTTATTTGTATATTATCCTTCCTATAATATTATTATATATGTATTATTAATAACAAAAACATTATTCAAAAGTATTCATTCATATAAAATTATTATTATAAAAATATTATAAAATATGTATTTATATTATGATCAAAAACATTTATATATATTTATTTGTATATTATCCTTCCTATAATATTATTATATATGTATTATTAATAACAAAAACATCATTAAAAAGTGTTCATTCATATATAATTATTTTTATATAAAAATTTTAAAATATGTATTTATATTATGATAAAAAAAAACTGTCAATATTTAATTGCATATTATCCTTACTATAATATTAATATATATGTATTATTATTATTAAAAACATTATTAAAAAGTGTTCATTCATATATAATTATAATTATAAAAATATTATAAAATATGTATTTATATTATAATCAAAAACATTTAAATATATTTATTTGTATATTATCCTTCCTATAATATTATTATATATGTATTATTAATAACAAAAACATTATTAAAAAGTGTTCATTCATATATAATTATTATTATAAAAATATTATAAAATATGTATTTATATTATGATCAAAAATATTTATATATATTTATTTGTATATTATCCTTCCTATAATATTATTATATATGTATTATTCATAACAAAAACATTATTAAAAAGTGTTCATTCATATATTATTATTATTATAAAAATATTATAAAATATGTATTTATATTATGATCAAAAACATTTATATATATTTATTTGTATATTATCCTTCCTATAATATTATTATATATGTATTATTCATAACAAAAACATTATTAAAAAGTGTTCATTCATATATAATTATAATTATAAAAAAACTTTAAACTATGTATTTATATTATGATCAAAAAAACCTGTCAATATTTATTTGCATATTATCGTTTCTATAATATTATTATATTTGTATTATTAATTACAAAAACATTACTAAAAAGTGTTCATTCATATATAATTATTATTATAAAAAAACTTTAAACTATGTATTTATATTATGATCAAAAAAACCTGTGAATATTTATTTGCATATTATCCTTCCTATAATATTATTATATATGTATTATTAATAACAAAAACATTATTAAAAAGTGTTCATTCATATATAATTATTATTATAAAAATATTATAAAATATGTATTTATATTATGATCAAAAACATTTATATATATTTATTTGTATATTATCCTTCCTATAATATTATTATATATGTATTATTCATAACAAAAACATTATTAAAAAGTGTTCATTCATATATAATTATTATTATAAAAATATTATAAAATATGTATTTATATTATGATCAAAAACATTTATATATATTTATTTGTATATTATCCTTCCTATAATATTATTATATATGTATTATTAATAACAAAAACATTATTAAAAAGTGTTCATTCATATATAATTATTATTATAAAAATATTATAAAATATGTATTTATATTATGATAAAAAAAAACCTGTCAATATTTAATTGCATATTATCCTTACTATAATATTAATATATATGTATTATTATTATTAAAAACATTATTAAAAAGTGTTCATTCATATATAATTATAATTATAAAAATATTATAAAATATGTATTTATATTATGATCAAAAACATTTTTATATATTTATTTGTATATTATCCTTCTTATAATATTATTATATATGTATTATTCATAACAAAAACATTATTAAAAAGTGTTCATTCATATATAATTATAATTATAAAAAAACTTTAAACTATGTATTTATATTATGATCAAAAAAACCTGTCAATATTTATTTTCATATTATCGTTTCTATAATATTATTATATTTGTATTATTAATTACAAAAACATTACTAAAAAGTGTTCATTCATATATTATTATTATTATAAAAAACTTTAAAATATGTATTTATATTATGATAAAAAAAACTGTGAATATTTATTTGCATATTATCCTTCCTATAATATTATTATATATGTATTATTAATTACAAAAACATCATTAAAAATTGTTCATTCATATATAATTATTTTTATATAAAAATTTTAAAATATGTATTTATAATATGATAAAAAAAACCTGTCAATATTTAATTGCATATTATCCTTACTATAATATTAATATATATGTATTATTATTATTAAAATCATTATTAAAAAGTGTTCATCATATATAATTATAATTATAAAAATATTATAAAATATGTATTTATATTATGATCAAAAACATTTATATATATTTATTTGTATATTATCCTTCCTATAATATTATTATATATGTATTATTAATAACAGAAACATTATTAAAAAGTGTTCATTCATATATAATTATTATTATAAAAATATTATAAAATATGTATTTATATTATAATCAAAAACATTTATATATATTTATTTGTATATTATCCTTCCTATAATATTATTATATATGTATTATTCATATCAAAAACATGATTAAAAAGTGTTCATTCATATATAATTATAATTATAAAAAAACTTTAAACTATGTATTTATATTATGATCAAAAAAACCTGTCAATATTTATTTGCATATTATCGTTTCTATAATATTATTATATTTGTATTATTAATTACAAAAACATTACTAAAAAGTGTTCATTCATATATTATTATTATTATAAAAATCTTTAAAATATGTATTTATATTATGATAAAAAAACCTGTGAATATTTATTTGCATATTATCCTTCCTATAATATTATTATATATGTATTATTAATAACAAAAACATTATTAAAAAGTGTTCATTCATATATAATTATTATTATAAAAATATTATAAAATATGTATTTATATTATGATCAAAAACATTTTTATATATTTATTTGTATATTATCCTTCCTATAATATTATTATATATGTATTATTAATAACAAAAACATTATTAAAAAGTGTTCATTCATATATTATTATTATTATAAAATTATTATAAAATATGTATTTATATTATGATCAAAAACATTTATATATATTTATTTGTATATTATCCTTCCTATAATATTATTATATATGTATTATTCATAACAAAAACATTATTAAAAAGTGTTCATTCATATATAATTATAATTATAAAAAAACTTTAAACTATGTATTTATATTATGATCAAAAAAACCTGTCAATATTTATTTGCATATTATCGTTTCTATAATATTATTATATTTGTATTATTGATTACAAAAACATTACTAAAAAGTGTTCATTCATATATAATTATTATTATAAAAAAACTTTAAACTATGTATTTATATTATGATCAAAAAAACCTGTCAATATTTATTTGCATATTATCGTTTCTATAATATTATTATATTTGTATTATTAATTACAAAAACATTACTAAAAAGTGTTCATTCATATATAATTATTATTATAAAAAAACTTTAAACTATGTATTTATATTATGATTAAAAAAACCTGTCAATATTTATTTGCATATTATCGTTTCTATAATATTATTATATTTGGATTATTAATTACAAAAACATTACTAAAAAGTGTTCATATATTATTATTATTATAAAAAACTTTAAAATATGTATTTATATTATGATAAAAAAACCTGTGAATATTTATTTGCATATTATCCTTCCTATAATATTGTTATATATGTATTATTAATAACAAAAACATTATTAAAAAGTGTTCATTCATATATAATTATTATTATAAAAATATTATAAAATATGTATTTATATTATGATCAAAAACATTTATATATATTTATTTGTATATTATCCTTCCTATAATATTATTATATATGTATTATTAATAACAAAAACATTATTCAAAAGTGTTCATTCATATATAATTATTATTATAAAAATATTATAAAATATGTATTTATATTATGATCAAAAACATTTATATATATTTATTTGTATATTATCCTTCCTATAATATTATTATATATGTATTATTAATAACAAAAACATCATTAAAAAGTGTTCATTCATATATAATTATTTTTATATAAAAATTATAAAATATGTATTTATATTATGATAAAAAAAACCTGTCAATATTTAATTGCATATTATCCTTACTATAATATTAATATATATGTATTATTATTATTAAAAACATTATTAAAAAGTGTTCATTCATATATAATTATAATTATAAAAATATTATAAAATATGTATTTATATTATGATCAAAAACATTTTTATATATTTATTTGTATATTATCCTTCCTATAATATTATTATATATGTATTATTCATAACAAAAACATTATTAAAAAGTGTTCATTCATATATAATTATAATTATAAAAAAACTTTAAACTATGTATTTATATTATGATCAAAAAAACCTGTCAATATTTATTTTCATATTATCGTTTCTATAATATTATTATATTTGTATTATTAATTACAAAAACATTACTAAAAAGTGTTCATTCATATATAATTATTATTATAAGAAACTTTTAAATATGTATTTATATTATGATAAAAAAAACTGTGAATATTTATTTGCATATTATCCTTCCTATAATATTATTATATATGTATTATTAATTACAAAAACATCATTAAAAAGTGTTCATTCATATATAATTATTATTATAAAAATATTATAAAATATGTATTTATATTATGATCAAAAACATTTATATGTATTTATTTGTATATTATCCTTCCTATAATATTATTATATATGTATTATTAATAACAAAAACATCATTAAAAAGTGTTCATTCATATATAATTATTTTTATATAAAAATTATAAAATATGTATTTATATTATGATAAAAAAAAAACCTGTCAATATTTAATTGCATATTATCCTTACTATAATATTAATATATATGTATTATTATTATTAAAAACATTATTAAAAAGTGTTCATTCATTTATAATTATAATTATAAAAATATTATAAAATATGTATTTATATTATGATCAAAAACATTTTTATATATTTATTTGTATATTATCCTTCCTATAATATTATTATATATGTACTATTCATAACAAAAACATTATTAAAAAGTGTTCATTCATATATAATTATAATTATAAAAAAACTTTAAACTATGTATTTATATTATGATCAAAAAAACCTGTCAATACTTATTTTCATATTATCGTTTCTATAATATTATTATATTTGTATTATTAATTACAAAAACATTACTAAAAAGTGTTCATTCACATATAATTATTATTATAAAAAACTTTTAAATATGTATTTATATTACGATAAAAAAAACCTGTGAATATTTATTTGCATATTATCCTTCCTATAATATTATTATATATGTATTATTAATTACAAAAACATCATTAAAAAGTGTTCATTCATATAAAATTATTTTTAATATAAAAATTTTAAAATATGTATTTATATTATGATAAAAAAAACCTGTCAATATTTAATTGCATATTATCCTTACTATAATTTTAATATATATGTATTATTATTATTAAAAACATTATTATAAAGTGTTCATTCATATATAATTATAATTATAAAAATATTATAAAATATGTATTTATATTATGATCAAAAACATTTATATATATTTATTTGTAAATTATCCTTCCTATAATATTATTATATATGTATTATTCATAACAAAAACATTATTAAAAAGTGTACATTCATATATAATTATAATTATAAAAAAACTTTAAACTATGTATTTATATTATGATCAAAAAAACCTGTGAATATTTATTTGCATATTATCCTTCCTATAATATTATTATATATGTATTATTAATAACAAAAACATTATTAAAAAGTGTTCATTCATATATAATTATTATTATAAAAATATTATAAAATATGTATTTATATTATGATCAAAAACATTTATATATATTTATTTGTATATTATCCTTCCTATAATATTATTATATATGTATTATTAATAACAAAAACATTATTCAAAAGTGTTCATTCATATATAATTATTATTATAAAATATTATAAAATATGTATTTATATTATGATCAAAAACATTTATATATATTTATTTGTATATTATCCTTCCTATAATATTATTATATATGTATTATTTATAACAAAAACATCATTAAAAAGTGTTCATTCATATATAATTATTTTTATAAAAAACTTTAAAATATGTATTTATATTATGATAAAAAAAACCTGTGAATATTTATTTGCATATTATCCTTCCTATAATATTATTATATATGTATAATTAATTACAAAAACATCATTAAAAAGTGTTCATTCATATAAAATTATTTTTATATAAAAATTTTAAAATATGTATTTATATTATGATAAAAAAAACCTGTCAATATTTAATTGCATATTATCCTTACTATAATATTATTATATATGTATTATTCATAACAAAAACATTATTAAAAAGTGTTCATTCATATATAATTATAATTATAAAAAAACTTTAAACTATGTATTTATATTATGATCAAAAAAACCTGTCAATATTTATTTGCATATTATCGTTTCTATAATATTATTATATTTGTATTATTAATTACAAAAACATTACTAAAAAGTGTTCATTCATATATAATTATTATTATAAAAAAACTTTAAACTATGTATTTATATTATGATCAAAAAAACCTGTCAATATTTATTTGCATATTATCGTTTCTATAATATTATTATATTTGTATTATTAATTACAAAAACATTACTAAAAAGTGTTCATTCATATATAATTATTATTATAAAAATATTATAAAATATGTATTTATATTATGATCAAAAACATTTATATATATTTATTTGTATATTATCCTTCCTATAATATTATTATATATGTATTATTAATAACAAAAACATTATTCAAAAGTGTTCATTCATATAAAATTATTATTAAAAAAATATTATAAAATATGTATTTATATTATGATCAAAAACATTTATATATATTTATTTGTATATTATCCTTCCTATAATATTATTATATATGTATTATTAATAACAAAAACATCATTAAAAAGTGTTCATTCATATATAATTATTTTTATATAAAAATTTTAAAATATATATTTATATTATGATAAAAAAACCTGTCAATATTTAATTGCATATTATCCTTACTATAATATTAATATATATGTATTATTATTATTAAAAACATTATTAAAAAGTGTTCATTCATATATAATTATAATTATAAAAATATTATAAAATATGTATTTATATTATGATCAAAAACATTTATATATATTTATTTGTATATTATCCTTCCTATAATATTATTATATATGTATTATTCATAACAAAAACATTATTAAAAAGTGTTCATTCATATATAATTATAATTATAAAAAAACTTTAAACTATGTATTTATATTATGATCAAAAAAAACCTGTCAATATTTATTTTCATATTTTCGTTTCTATAATATTATTATTATATTTGTATTATTAATTACAAAAACATTACTAAAAAGTGTTCATTCATATATAATTATTATTATAAAAAACTTTAAAATATGTATTTATATTATGATAAAAAAAACCTGTCAATATTTATTTTCATATTATCGTTTCTATAATATTATTATATTTGTATTATTAATTACAAAAACATTACTAAAAAGTGTTCATTCATATATAATTATTATTATAAAAAACTTTAAAATATGTATTTATATTATGATAAAAAAAAACCTGTGAATATTTATTTGCATATTATCCTTCCTATAATATTATTATATATGTATTATTATTATTAAAAACATTATTAAAAAGTGTTCATTCATATATAATTATAATTATAAAAATATTATTAAATATGTATTTATATTATGATCAAAAACATTTATATATATTTATTTGTATATTATCCTTTCTATAATATTATTATATATGTATTATTCATAACAAAAACATTATTAAAAAGTGTTCATTCATATATTATTATTATTATAAAAATATTATAAAATATGTATTTATATTATGATCAAAAAAATTTATATATATTTATTTGTATATTATCCTTCCTATAATATTATTATATATGTATTATTCATAACAAAAACATTATTAAAAAGTGTTCATTCATATATAATTATTTTTATATAAAAATTTTAAAATATGTATTTATATTATGATAAAAAAAACCTGTCAATATTTAATTGCATATTATCCTTACTATAATATTAATATATATGTATTATTATTATTAAAAACATTATTAAAAAGTGTTCATTCATATATAATTATAATTATAAAAATATTATTAAATATGTATTTATATTATGATCAAAAACATTTATATATATTTATTTGTATATTATCCTTCCTATAATATTATTATATATGTATTATTCATAACAAAAACATTATTAAAAAGTGTTCATTCATATATTATTATTATTATAAAAATATTATAAAATATGTATTTATATTATGATCAAAAAAATTTATATATATTTATTTGTATATTATCCTTCCTATAATATTATTACATATGTATTATTCATAACAAAAACATTATTAAAAAGTGTTCATTCATATATAATTATAATTATAAAAAAACTTTAAACTATGTATTTATATTATGATAAAAAAAACCTGTCAATATTTATTTGCATATTATCGTTTCTATAATATTATTATATTTGTATTATTAATTACAAAAACATTACTAAAAAGTGTTCATTCATATATAATTATTATTATAAAAAAACTTTAAACTATGTATTTATATTATGATCAAAAAAACCTGTCAATATTTATTTGCATATTATCGTTTCTATAATATTATTATATTTGTATTATTAATTACAAAAACATTACTAAAAAGTGTTCATTCATATATTATTATTATTATAAAAAACTTTAAAATATGTATTTATATTATGATAAAAAAACCTGTGAATATTTATTTGCATATTATCCTTCCTATAATATTATTATATATGTATTATTAATAACAAAAACATTATTAAAAAGTGTTCATTCATATATAATTATTATTATAAAATATGTATTTATATTATGATCAAAAACATTTATATATATTTATTTGTATATTATCCTTCCTATAATATTATTATATATGTATTATTAATAACAAAAACATTATTCAAAAGTGTTCATTCATATATAATTATTATTATAAAAATATTATAAAATATGTATTTATATTATGATCAAAAACATTTATATATATTTATTTGTATATTATCCTTCCTATAATATTATTATATATGTATTATTAATAACAAAAACATCATTAAAAAGTGTTCATTCATATATAATTATTTTTATATAAAAATTATAAAATATGTATTTATATTATGATAAAAAAACCTGTCAATATTTAATTGCATATTATCCTTACTATAATATTAATATATATGTATTATTATTATTAAAAACATTATTAAAAAGTGTTTATTCATATATAATTATAATTATAAAAATATTATAAAATATGTATTTATATTATGATCAAAAACATTTTTATATATTTATTTGTATATTATCCTTCCTATAATATTACCACAAATACACAATAAGGGTTCTCACTCAAATAATATTCAATGATAAGGCTCAATTAATTAGCAAAATTAAAATTACTAACTAATATCTATGTACACAACCACTAAATAAATTAGGGTTCACAACGCACCACGCTGTAACAGAAAACAGGTTAGGCCTACCCAACCGACTATAAAATCACAGCAGGTCTGCCTAAAACTCTGCTCAACAGTTCAGGTCCGCAGCCAATCTGCACAAGTCCGCAGCAAATCTGCACAAATAAAATTATTTTGTTCGGGCGCCGTTAATACGTCAGCAACTCAGCACCACTGCCAACCATAGTCCCTGTTCGCAGGCGCCATCTTGCGACGAAATTTTCTGCACTGGAAAAAAATATATTAATTAAAAGTGCAGCAGTCGCAACCGTTTGCCGGGGATAGCTCAGCCTACAATGGCTGGGTAAAGTTCCAGGGTCTGCGATAAGGTCGGGGAAACCACTAGGCCAATAGCCGGGTCTAACCGGTATAGGACTGGCTCATACACGGGCACTGTGAACAAGTCAAAAACAAGTCACAAAACAAACGTGCAATAATCACTACCAGGCCTACGCCGATTCTCCACACTCCTAGGGGGTCGTTGCTGACTACGCAACTCGGGCTTCGTCCTAACTATCCAATAGTTAAGCCCAGAGTGCCTAAAACACAGTGAGTTACACGACGACTTGCCAATAAAAACCACAACGCGAGTTATCAAAAGGCGGGGTCTACTAGGCCACTATAATCCAATACACAACTCTAATGCCCAAGCTAAGAATCAATCAGTTCACTCAATAATCGTACCACATAATAATATACAAGTACACTATAGGTAGAGTGACTACGCCACGAATAGCTGGTCTCAATAAATACCAAGCCAGACAGGCAAAACTAAATGGCAATTGCACTATTAAAATATTGAGCTACTTAGTAGCAGATAAATAACTGTTAAATACGTTCCAAACACTAGATAAATATATTATCTGATAGCCGGTACTCCGCTATCCAAGCTACCGAGATAACGTGTTGGACTACCAAACAAGCTGTTCAGGTTAAATTAAAATAATCAAATGAATAAACAATAACAACCCTACTACTGCTACTGCCAACTTTATGTTACTTAGCTGGGCTTCTGTTAATAGGCTAATAAAACTAGCTACTAGCCTACTGGCCTCGTGCTTCCAACTACGCACGCTAAATCGTGCAGCCTAGGTTTGTCGGGCCTCAGAGTTATTAGTAATATAACTAACTCTAGGTACAACGCAAAATAATAACTACTACAGCCAATTAAATTATATTATTTCGCTCTAGGGACGAACACATTGAAGCACTCTGCCATAAGCTAAGCACCGCAATTTTTGCACTGAGAAGAACAATGGCTGTGAGCACAGAAGAGGCGGCACTAACAGCATACTATGCCCTTCTTGAGAGTATTCTCTGTTATGGCATTGTGGTGTGGGGTGGATCGTCGGCACAGAACCTTAACAGAGCTCTCATCATGCAAAAGAGGGCTGTTCGAACCCTGACTGGCATTGAGACAACAGATAGTTGCAGACCACAGTTTAGGAGGTTAAAAATCCTGACCGTAGTCAACCTCTTCATACTACGGACTCTTACCATTGTCGACTCTTCCAGGACCTGTCGTCATCAGGAGGTGCACTCATACAACACAAGACGAAGAAATGATTACAACCTTCCTGCTCACAACACAAGGCTCTATGAAGAGAAACCCTCATACATGCGTGCCAAGTTTTTTAACGTCCTTCCCGTCCACTTGAAGTCTCTTCAACCCAGAAAACTGAAGAAAGAACTAAAGTGCTGGCTGTTACATAGACCATTTTATAGTCTGAATGAGTATTTGTCTTGGCAAGAACTTGAATAAATCATCACTGCAAGAACTCTGATAAGCTATTTTTTATTCTTAAAAAATAACAATTTGTTTTGACTTTTATATAGCAATTGCACAATTCTGTATTGACGCCCTTTCAATCTTAAAGATTGTAAATAAAGTATTCTTGTATCTTGTATCTTGTATCTCTAGCACCTGCCCAGAACCGTCAGGAATACACTTTAATATTATTCCTGACTAATATAAATCCTAACTACCGTCAGGCTTCTAACTCTCGCAATAAAACCAGATATTAATATTATCAAACTAATAATATCAAGTCGTCCACTCACCACAAGTGGGTCAGTACCCAACTTACACCAACACTCGGCGCGATCACACCACCAGCATACTCCGACACCACTGTCACGTACACCACTGGACGTCTCACTAGACACACGCTCGCTCTTCACTGCACGGGATCCACGACTCGAATGTCTCTGTCCTAGGCTATCATGAAGATCTAGGATATCCCAGGCTTATCGGCACTGATAAGCAGGGTCAAAGGGCGCTCGCTAGCCTCGCTGCCGCCGCTCACTCACCTCATCAATCGGTGCGCGGCCAAATAGCAAATAATTACCCCCCTAGGAAAAATAACTCGTTACACTTTTAGCGGCAGTAGTGTTACAGTTGACTTTGATTTTAGCGTATTGTGGTGTAATTCTCTTCTTGATGCATTCTTTGTTTGAAGTAAATATCTGCAATCTTCATGGAAATCTTGATTCTTGTATCCCTATATTTTGCTGCTAATTTTGCTTGACTAGCTTCACTAAATAACTTCTTGATCAGCATTGTACGTGTTATTAAATTTACGGAAAGTAAATAAAAGAAACGTCTTATAACACTTAAAACATATATTTACGCTTATACTGTTACTCACAAGACGGTAAATATACAAAAAAGGTGGTAAGTAGTGATCGATTTCGATTGGACACTCCAATCATCATCAGACCCAATAGGCGAATGACAAGAATCTTGAATGGCGTCCCTACTTATACCCTATTGGCTACCGGAAGCACCGGCCAATACATTTTTATAAGTGCAACTGGAATCAAAATGTATTTGTTCATTAATCAACTTATTTCTATCTTTACATTTTTCCTTATAAATATACAATTCTTCCCAAGCATTCATTACATATCCTTTCTTACAATTCTTTAAAATATCTAGACTATCCTCCATTTTTCCTAGTGAGTGCCCATTTTGTAACAGGTGTTGTGCGACATTTGATCTTTCCGGTTTGTTGTTCCTCCATGCAGATATGTGGTTTTTGAAGCGATAACGAAGTTCACAGTCTGTCCAATGTAGAAGCTATCACAATCGTCACAATTGATTTTATATATGCCTGAAGTGTCGAATTTGTTACAATCTTCTATTTTTGGATGCAGTATTTTACTCATGGTGTTCTGAGTCCTGTAGGCTATTGAAACTCCGTATTTCTTGAATCTGTTAGCAGTCCTTTGTGTTGTAGTCCCCGTGTAGCTAAATGTGACATATCTAGTGTTTTCCTCTTTTATCTCTTCTAATGTTGTTCTGCTGTGTAGTGTATTCTGTCTATCGATTTTCCTCCTCGTCTTCCTTGCGATGTCCTCTATCGTCTTGGTCCGAAATCCATTCACTTGAGCGATCTTCTTAATGGTGTCCAGTTCTTTTTTCCTATTGGTTTGGCTAAGTGGGATCTTATAGGCTCGGTACAGCATAGATCTAAAGGCTGCGGTCTTGTGGATTGTCGGATGGATAGACTTGTTGTTGATTGTAGTGTCCGTTTGCGTAGGTTTCCTGTAGATGTCAAACTCTATCTTGCTGTCTTTTCTCTCTAATGTGAGGTCCAGGAATTTGATCTTTTTGTTTTCTTCAAACTCGTTAGTAAAGGTGAGGTTCGGGTGGTGGTTGTTTAGTGTCTGCATCATCGTTTCGTGCTCCTGCTCCTGGGCTTGTCTGAAGATAACAAGAATGTCGTCTACATATCTAACATACAGTTTTACATCATGATTTTTTCTTAAATTCGTTAACATTTCTTTTTCCTGATGCTGTAAAAATATTTCTGACAAAATTGCCGAAAGTGGACTTCCCATAGCTAAACCATCTGTTTGTTCGTAAAATCTATTGTTGAATCAAAAATAATTTTGCTTCAAAACAGTCACAAGTAATTTTACAATCTGATTGACATATTCATCGTCTAAACTATTCTGTAAAAGCCTACATTTAACAAGATCTACAGTTTCGGATACAGGAATGTTTGTGTACAGATTTGCGATATCAAATGAGACTAGCCTACTATTCGAATCTATATCTATGTTCTTGACACGTTCAACAAATTCATACCTATTCTTTACATTGTATACATGTTCTAATTCTAAATCATTGCTGAGCTTACTTGCTAACAATTTTGAAACATTGTAGGTAGGAGCACATTTAAAGTTAACTAATGGTCTGATGGGCACATTCTTCTTGTGTATTTTTGGGATCCCTTTCATCACGGGCGCTTTAGAATTTAGGATGTTCATCTTCTGTCGACATTCTTCGGGAATCACTCTGGTGCATCTCTTCACGACGTCGGACAGCTCTCTTTGGTACTTCTGCGTTGGATCCTTTTTCAGCTCTTTGAAGTTATTTTCTTTGATGAAATCTTCCGTCTTCTTTATATATTCTTCTTTTCCGAGCACTACAATGGCGTTGCTTTTGTCTGCTTTCACAACGATTGAGCTATTCTCTTCCAGTTTCTTCTTTATTTTGCTGCACGTCTTCAGTTCTTAATTTCTGCTGGGATCTATGTGTCCTTGGCTGGTGAAATCGTTGGCTGTTACTTCCTTCCGAACGGCATAATGGTCTACGTCTCTGAGTGATTTTACATTTGCTTCAACTTCAGTAGCTAGTAGTTCGTTTTCGCCCTTCTTCTTCATTGGGAAATTGTACTTCATTCCGTAGTTCAGTATTTTCGTTTCTTCTTCACTGAATTGAATGTCTGTAAGGTTGATGACTCTCTTCTGGAATTTGTGTTCTGTACTGGTCCTATCCAAGTCTTTATTAGGTGTATTCTTCTCTACGAGTTTGTCTAATTTGTAGTTTATCCGTAAATATTTCCTGTCCATGGCATCTTCAACCTCTTCACCTCTCCATTAATGCCTTGGTGTTGCTTTTTCGTGCACTGGTTCGTCCCACCCTCGAATACAACTCTCCTGTCTGGGCTCCATATCAGACTGGACTCATATCTTCGCTGGAGAGAGTTCAAGTTCGTTTCATTAGGGTCCTTGGCTGCAGAATGGGATATCGCTACCTTGATGCTCCCGTGAATCTCATCAGATCTCAGTTTAATCTATGCTGCTTGGAAGATCGGAGGAAAATTTCGGACGCTCTGTTTCTCATGAAGATTGTAAGTGGAAATATCGACTGCCCTGAGCTTTTGGGAGGAATACCATTCCACGTTCCTGTCCGCACAAGATCCAAGGATACGTTTGAGCGGAGGCACTACAATACTGTATATTTACAGCGAAGTACTATCCCTCGCCTTTTGCGGGTCGGCAACGAGGTCGGCGCAGTGTTGGATTTTTACCGTTCCAGCGTGGCTGCTTTCCGCTCCAATCTGTGTCGCCTCTTCTCTGTAAATAATTTGTAGTTAATGCTTACATCATGTAACGGCACTGTGTTCAACCTTCGATCAGCTATTTATTTTTGTCACTTTAGTATTTATATCTGTTTTTGTCATGTAAGTCTTGCTTAGAGGATTCCAAACCGTGTATTTATTGTTTTGTTAAGTCTTGTTTTGTTATTGTTTTAAAAAGTTTATCATGGTTTCCATCTTCATTGTTATGTTTTTCTTGTTCTTGTTATTGTAATTTATTCAGAATAGTGTTCTGTACTGGTCCTATCCAAGTCTTTATTAGGTGTATTCTTCTCTACGAGTTTGTCTAATTTGTAGTTTATCCGTAAATATTTCCTGTCCATGGCATCTTCAACCTCTTCACTGACGACTTCGTGTAGTAAATTCCATGCTATTAGTCCGTATGATCTCAAAAATTGTAGGTGGATGTCGTAGGCAATCTGGTTCAGTTCTTCTTTTTCACAGTAAAGTTGTTTGATCATATTTTGGATGAATAATACCTCTCCTTGTTCCTTGGTTCTTTTAGCGGCAGTAGTGTTACAGTTGACTTTGATTTTAGCGTATTGTGGTGTAATTCTCTTCTTGATGCATTCTTAGTTTGAAGTAAATATCTGCAATCTTCATGGAAATCTTGATTCTTGTATCCATATATTTTGCTGCTAATTTTGCTTGACTAGCTTCACTAAATAACTTCTTGATCAGCATTGTACGTGTTATTAAATTTACTTAAAGTAAATAAAAGAAACGTCTTAAAACACTTAAAACATATATTTACGCTTATACTGTTACTCACAAGACGGTAAATATACAAAAAAGGTGGTAAGTAGTGATCGATTTCGATTGGACATTCCAATCATCATCAGACCCAATAGGCGAATGACAAGAATCTTGAATGGTGTCCCTACTTATACCCTATTGGCTACCGGAAGCACCGGCCAATACATTTTTATAAGTGCAACTGGAATCAAAATGTATTTGTTCATTGATCAACTTATTTCTATCTTTACATTTTTCCTTATAAATATACAATTCTTCCCAAGCATTCATTACATATCCTTTCTTACAATTCTTTAAAATATCTAGACTATCCTCCATTTTTCCTAGTGAGTGCCCATTTTGTAACAGGTGTTGTGCGACATTTGATCTTTCCGGTTTGTTGTTCCTCCATGCAGATATGTGGTTTTTGAAGCGGTTAACGAAGTTCACAGTCTGTCCAATGTAGAAGCTATCACAATCGTCACAATTGATTTTATATATGCCTGAAGTGTCGAATTTGTTACAATCTTCTATTTTTGGATGCAGTATTTTACTCATGGTGTTCTGAGTCCTGTAGGCTATTGAAACTCCGTATTTCTTGAATCTGTTAGCAATCCTTTGTGTTGTAGTCCCCGTGTAGCTAAATGTGATATATCTAGTGTTTTCCTCTTTTATCTCTTCTAATGTTGTTCTGCTGTGTAGTGTATTCTGTCTATCGATTTTCCTCCTCGTCTTCCTTGCGATGTCCTCTATCGTCTTGGTCCGAAATCCATTCACTTGAGCGATCTTCTTAATGGTGTCCAGTTCTTTTTTCCTATTGGTTTGGCTAAGTGGGATCTTATAGGCTCGGTACAGCATAGATCTAAAGGCTGCGGTCTTGTGGATTGTCGGATGGATAGACTTGTTGTTGATTGTAGTGTCCGTTTGCGTAGGTTTCCTGTAGATGTCAAACTCTATCTTGCTGTCTTTTCTCTCTAATGTGAGGTCCAGGAATTTGATCTTTTTGTTTTCTTCAAACTCGTTAGTAAAGGTGAGGTTCGGGTGGTGGTTGTTTAGTGTCTGCATCATCGTTTCGTGCTCCTGCTCCTGGGCTTGTCTGAAGATAACAAGAATGTCGTCTACATATCTAACATACAGTTTTACATCATGATTTTTTCTTAAATTCGTTAACATTTCTTTTTCCTGATGCTGTAAAAATATTTCTGACAAAATTGCCGAAAGTGGACTTCCCATAGCTAAACCATCTGTTTGTTCGTAAAATCTATTGTTGAATCAAAAATAATTTTGCTTCAAAACAGTCACAAGTAATTTTACAATCTGATTGACATATTCATCGTCTAAACTATTCTGTAAAAGCCTACATTTAACAAGATCTACAGTTTCGGATACAGGAATGTTTGTGTACAGATTTGCGATATCAAATGAGACTAGCCTACTATTCGAATCTATATCTATGTTCTTGACACGTTCAACAAATTCATACCTATTCTTTACATTGTATACATGTTCTAATTCTAAATCATTGCTGAGCTTACTTGCTAACAATTTTGAAACATTGTAGGTAGGAGCACATTTAAAGTTAACTAATGGTCTGATGGGTACATTCTTCTTGTGTATTTTTGGGATCCCTTTCATCACGGGCGCTTTAGAATTTAGGATGTTCATCTTCTGTCGACATTCTTCGGGAATCACTCTGGTGCATCTTTTCACGACGTCGGACAGCTCTCTTTGGTACTTCTGCGTTGGATCCTTTTTAGCTCTTTGAAGTTATTTTCTTTGATGAAATCTTCCGTCTTCTTTATATATTCTTCTTTTCCGAGCACTACAATGGCGTTGCTTTTGTCTGCTTTCACAACGATTGAGCTATTCTCTTCCAGTTTCTTCTTTATTTTGCTGCACGTCTTCAGTTCTTAATTTCTGCTGGGATCTATGTGTCCTTGGCTGGTGAAATCGTTGGCTGTTACTTCCTTCCGAACGGCATAATGGTCTACGTCTCTGAGTGATTTTACATTTGCTTCAACTTCAGTAGCTAGTAGTTCGTTTTCGCCCTTCTTCTTCATTGGGAAATTGTACTTCATTCCGTAGTTCAGTATTTTCGTTTCTTCTTCACTGAATTGAATGTCTGTAAGGTTGATGACTCTCTTCTGGAATTTGTGTTCTGTACTGGTCCTATCCAAGTCTTTATTAGGTGTATTCTTCTCTACGAGTTTGTCTAATTTGTAGTTTATCCGTAAATATTTCCTGTCCATGGCATCTTCAACCTCTTCACTGACGACTTCGTGTAGTAAATTCCATGCTATTAGTCCGTATGATCTCAAAAATTGTAGGTGGATGTCGTAGGCAATCTGGTTCAGTTCTTCTTTTTCACAGTAAAGTTGTTTGATCATATTTTGGATGAATAATACCTCTCCTTGTTCCTTGGTTCTTTTAGCGGCAGTAGTGTTACAGTTGACTTTGATTTTAGCGTATTGTGGTGTAATTCTCTTCTTGATGCATTCTTTGTTTGAAGTAAATATCTGCAATCTTCATGGAAATCTTGATTCTTGTATCCCTATATGTTGCTGCTAATTTTGCTTGACTAGCTTCACTAAATAACTTCTTGATCAGCATTGTACGTGTTATTAAATTTACTTAAAGTAAATAAAAGAAACGTCTTAAAACACTTAAAACATATATTTACGCTTATACTGTTACTCACAAGACGGTAAATATACAAAAAAGGTGGTAAGTGGTGATCGATTTCGATTGGACACTCCAATCATCATCAGACCCAATAGGCGAATGACAAGAATCTTGAATGGCGTCCCTACTTATACCCTATTGGCTACCGAAAGCACCGGCCAATACATTTTTATAAGTGCAACTGGAATCAAAATGTATTTGTTCATTAATCAACTTATTTCTATCTTTACATTTTTCCTTATAAATATACAATTCTTCCCAAGCATTCATTACATATCCTTTCTTACAATTCTTTAAAATATCTAGACTATCCTCCATTTTTCCTAGTGAGTGCCCATTTTGTAACAGGTGTTGTGCGACATTTGATCTTTCCGGTTTGTTGTTCCTCCATGCAGATATGTGGTTTTTGAAGCGGTTAACGAAGTTCACAGTCTGTCCAATGTAGAAGCTATCACAATCGTCACAATTGATTTTATATATGCCTGAAGTGTCGAATTTGTTACAATCTTCTATTTTTGGATGCAGTATTTTACTCATGGTGTTCTGAGTCCTGTAGGCTATTGAAACTCCGTATTTCTTGAATCTGTTAGAAGTCCTTTGTGTTGTAGTCCCCGTGTAGCTAAATGTGATATATCTAGTGTTTTCCTCTTTTATCTCTTCTAATGTTGTTCTGCTGTGTAGTGTATTCTGTCTATCGATTTTCCTCCTCGTCTTCCTTGCGATGTCCTCTATCGTCTTGGTCCGAAATCCATTCACTTGAGCGATCTTCTTAATGGTGTCCAGTTCATTTTTTTATTGGTTTGGCTAAGTGGGATCTTATAGGCTCGGTACAGCATAGATCTAAAGGCTGCGGTCTTGTGGATTGTCGGATGGATAGACTTGTTGTTGATTGTAGTGTCCGTTTGCGTAGGTTTCCTGTAGATGTCAAACTCTATCTTGCTGTCTTTTCTCTCTAATGTGAGGTCCAGGAATTTGATCTTTTTGTTTTCTTCAAACTCGTAAACTAGTAAAGGTGAGGTTCGGGTGGTGGTTGTTTAGTGTCTGCATCATCGTTTCGTGCTCCTGCTCCTGGGCTTGTCTGAAGATAACAAGAATGTCGTCTATATATCTAACATACAGTTTCGCCTATTGGGTCTGATGATGATTGGAGTGTCCAATCGAAATCGATCACCACTTACCACCTTTTTTGTATATTTACCGTCTTGTGAGTAACAGTATAAGCGTAAATATATGTTTTAAGTGTTTTAAGACGTTTCTTTTATTTACTTTAAGTAAATTTAATAACACGTACAATGCTGATCAAGAAGTTATTTAGTGAAGCTAGTCAAGCAAAATTAGCAGCAAAATATATGGATACAAGAATCAAGATTTCCATGAAGATTGCAGATATTTACTTCAAACTAAGAATGCATCAAGAAGAGAATTACACCTCAATACGCTAAAATCAAAGTCAACTGTAACACTACTGCCGCTAAAAGAACCAAGGAACAAGGAGAGGTATTATTCATCCAAAATATGATCAAACAACTTTACTGTGAAAAAGAAGAACTGAACCAGATTGCCTACGACATCCACCTACAATTTTTGAGATCATACGGACTAATAGCATGGAATTTACTACACGAAGTCGTCAGTGAAGAGGTTGAAGATGCCATGGACAGGAAATATTTACGGATAAACTACAAATTAGACAAACTCGTAGAGAAGAATACACCTAATAAAGACTTGGATAGGACCAGTACAGAACACAAATTCCAGAAGAGAATCATCAACCTTACAGACATTCAATTCAGTGAAGAAGAAACGAAAATACTGAACTACGGAATGAAGTACAATTTCCCAATGAAGAAGAAGGGCGAAAACGAACTACTAGCTACTGAAGTTGAAGCAAATGTAAAATCACTCAGAGACGTAGACCATTATGCCGTTCGGAAGGAAGTAACAGCCAACGATTTCACCAGCCAAGGACACATAGATCCCAGCAGAAATTAAGAACTGAAGACGTGCAGCAAAATAAAGAAGAAACTGGAAGAGAATAGCTCAATCGTTGTGAAAGCAGACAAAAGCAACGCCATTGTAGTGCTCGGAAAAGAAGAATATATAAAGAAGACGGAAGATTTCATCAAAGAAAATAACTTCAAAGAGCTAAAAAGGATCCAACGCAGAAGTACCAAAGAGAGCTGTCCGACGTCGTGAAAAGATGCACCAGAGTGATTCCCGAAGAATGTCGACAGAAGATGAACATCCTAAATTCTAAAGCGCCCGTGATGAAAGGGATCCCAAAAATACACAAGAAGAATGTACCCATCAGACCATTAGTTAACTTTAAATGTGCTCCTACCTACAATGTTTCAAAATTGTTAGCAAGTAAGCTCAGCAATGATTTAGAATTAGAACATGTATACAATGTAAAGAATAGGTATGAATTTGTTGAACGTGTCAAGAACATAGATATAGATTCGAATAGTAGGCTAGTCTCATTTGATATCGCAAATCTGTACACAAACATTCCTGTATCCGAAACTGTAGATCTTGTTAAATGTAGGCTTTTACAGAATAGTTTAGACGATGAATATGTCAATCAGATTGTAAAATTACTTGTGACTGTTTTGAAGCAAAATTATTTTTGATTCAACAATAGATTTTACGAACAAACAGATGGTTTAGCTATGGGAAGTCCACTTTCGGCAATTTTGTCAGAAATATTTTTACAGCATCAGGAAAAAGAAATGTTAACGAATTTAAGAAAAAATCATGATGTAAAACTGTATGTTAGATATGTAGACGACATTATTGTTATCTTCAGACAAGCCCAGGAGCAGGAGCACGAAACGATGATGCAGACACTAAACAACCACCACCCGAACCTCACCTTTACTAACGAGTTTGAAGAAAACAAAAAGATCAAATTCCTGGACCTCACATTAGAGAGAAAAGACAGCAAGATAGAGTTTGACATCTACAGGAAACCTACGCAAACGGACACTACAATCAACAACAAGTCTATCCATCCGACAATCCACAAGACCGCAGCCTTTAGATCTATGCTGTACCGAGCCTATAAGATCCCACTTAGCCAAACCAATAGGAAAAAAGAACTGGACACCATTAAGAAGATCGCTCAAGTGAATGGATTTCGGACCAAGACGATAGAGGACATCGCAAGGAAGACGAGGAGGAAAATCGATAGACAGAATACACTACACAGCAGAACAACATTAGAAGAGATAAAAGAGGAAAACACTAGATATATCACATTTAGCTACACGGGGACTACAACACAAAGGATTGCTAACAGATTCAAGAAATACGGAGTTTCAATAGCCTACAGGACTCAGAACACCATGAGTAAAATACTGCATCCAAAAATAGAAGATTGTAACAAATTCGACACTTCAGGCATATATAAAATCAATTGTGACGATTGTGATAGCTTCTACATTGGACAGACTGTGAACTTCGTTAACCGCTTCAAAAACCACATATCTGCATGGAGGAACAACAAACCGGAAAGATCAAATGTCGCACAACACCTGTTACAAAATGGGCACTCACTAGGAAAAATGGAGGATAGTCTAGATATTTTAAAGAATTGTAAGAAAGGATATGTAATGAATGCTTGGGAAGAATTGTATATTTATAAGGAAAAATGTAAAGATAGAAATAAGTTGATCAATGAACAAATACATTTTGATTCCAGTTGCACTTATAAAAATGTATTGGCCGGTGCTTCCGGTAGCCAATAGGGTATAAGTAGGGACACCATTCAAGATTCTTGTCATTCGCCTATTGGGTCTGATGATGATTGGAGTGTCCAATCGAAATCGATCACTACTTACCACCTTTTTTGTATATTTACCGTCTTGTGAGTAACAGTATAAGCGTAAATATATGTTTTAAGTGTTTTAAGACGTTTCTTTTATTTACTTTAAGTAAATTTAATAACACGTACAATGCTGATCAAGAAGTTATTTAGTGAAGCTAGTCAAGCAAAATTAGCAGCAAAATATATAGATACAAGAATCAAGATTTCCATGAAGATTGCAGATATTTACTTCAAACTAAGAATGCATCAAGAAGAGAATTACACCACAATACGCTAAAATCAAAGTCAACTGTAACACTACTGCCGCTAAAAGAACCAAGGAACAAGGAGAGGTATTATTCATCCAAAATATGATCAAACAACTTTACTGTGAAAAAGAAGAACTGAACCAGATTGCCTACGACATCCACCTACAATTTTTGAGATCATACGGACTAATAGCATGGAATTTACTACACGAAGTCGTCAGTGAAGAGGTTGAAGATGCCATGGACAGGAAATATTTACGGATAACTACAAATTAGACAAACTCGTAGAGAAGAATACACCTAATAAAGACTTGGATAGGACCAGTACAGAACACAAATTCCAGAAGAGAGTCATCAACCTTACAGACATTCAATTCAGTGAAGAAGAAACGAAAATACTGAACTACGGAATGAAGTACAATTTCCCAATGAAGAAGAAGGGCGAAAACGAACTACTAGCTACTGAAGTTGAAGCAAATGTAAAATCACTCAGAGACGTAGACCATTATGCCGTTCGGAAGGAAGTAACAGCCAACGATTTCACCAGCCAAGGACACATAGATCCCAGCAGAAATTAAGAACTGAAGACGTGCAGCAAAATAAAGAAGAAACTGGAAGAGAATAGCTCAATCGTTGTGAAAGCAGACAAAAGCAACGCCATTGTAGTGCTCGGAAAAGAAGAATATATAAAGAAGACGGAAGATTTCATCAAAGAAAATAACTTCAAAGAGCTGAAAAAGGATCCAACGCAGAAGTACCAAAGAGAGCTGTCCGACGTCGTGAAGAGATGCACCAGAGTGATTCCCGAAGAATGTCGACAGAAGATGAACATCCTAAATTCTAAAGCGCCCGTGATGAAAGGGATCCCAAAAATACACAAGAAGAATGTACCCATCAGACCATTAGTTAACTTTAAATGTGCTCCTACCTACAATGTTTCAAAATTGTTAGCAAGTAAGCTCAGCAATGATTTAGAATTAGAACATGTATACAATGTAAAGAATAGGTATGAATTTGTTGAACGTGTCAAGAACATAGATATAGATTCGAATAGTAGGCTAGTCTCATTTGATATCGCAAATCTGTACACAAACATTCCTGTATCCGAAACTGTAGATCTTGTTAAATGTAGGCTTTTACAGAATAGTTTAGACGATGAATATGTCAATCAGATTGTAAAATTACTTGTGACTGTTTTGAAGCAAAATTATTTTTGATTCAACAATAGATTTTACGAACAAACAGATGGTTTAGCTATGGGAAGTCCACTTTCGGCAATTTTGTCAGAAATATTTTTACAGCATCAGGAAAAAGAAATGTTAACGAATTTAAGAAAAAATCATGATGTAAAACTGTATGTTAGATATGTAGACGACATTCTTGTTATCTTCAGACAAGCCCAGGAGCAGGAGCACGAAACGATGATGCAGACACTAAACAACCACCACCCGAACCTCACCTTTACTAACGAGTTTGAAGAAAACAAAAAGATCAAATTCCTGGACCTCACATTAGAGAGAAAAGACAGCAAGATAGAGTTTGACATCTACAGGAAACCTACGCAAACGGACACTACAATCAACAACAAGTCTATCCATCCGACAATCCACAAGACCGCAGCCTTTAGATCTATGCTGTACCGAGCCTATAAGATCCCACTTAGCCAAACCAATAGGAAAAAAGAACTGGACACCATTAAGAAGATCGCTCAAGTGAATGGATTTCGGACCAAGACGATAGAGGACATCGCAAGGAAGACGAGGAGGAAAATCGATAGACAGAATACACTACACAGCAGAACAACATTAGAAGAGATAAAAGAGGAAAACACTAGATATATCACATTTAGCTACACGGGGACTACAACACAAAGGATTGCTAACAGATTCAAGAAATACGGAGTTTCAATAGCCTACAGGACTCAGAACACCATGAGTAAAATACTGCATCCAAAAATAGAAGATTGTAACAAATTCGACACTTCAGGCATATATAAAATCAATTGTGACGATTGTGATAGCTTCTACATTGGACAGACTGTGAACTTCGTTAACCGCTTCAAAAACCACATATCTGCATGGAGGAACAACAAACCGGAAAGATCAAATGTCGCACAACACCTGTTACAAAATGGGCACTCACTAGGAAAAATGGAGGATAGTCTAGATATTTTAAAGAATTGTAAGAAAGGATATGTAATGAATGCTTGGGAAGAATTGTATATTTATAAGGAAAAATGTAAAGATAGAAATAAGTTGATTAATGAACAAATACATTTTGATTCCAGTTGCACTTATAAAAATGTATTGGCCGGTGCTTCCGGTAGCCAATAGGGTATAAGTAGGGACACCATTCAAGATTCTTGTCATTCGCCTATTGGGTCTGATGATGATTGGAGTGTCCAATCGAAATCGATCACTACTTACCACCTTTTTTGTATATTTACCGTCTTGTGAGTAACAGTATAAGCGTAAATATATGTTTTAAGTGTTTTAAGACGTTTCTTTTATTTACTTTAAGTAAATTTAATAACACGTACAATGCTGATCAAGAAGTTATTTAGTGAAGCTAGTCAAGCAAAATTAGCAGCAAAATATATGGATACAAGAATCAAGATTTCCATGAAGATTGCAGATATTTACTTCAAACTAAGAATGCATCAAGAAGAGAATTACACCACAATACGCTAAAATCAAAGTCAACTGTAACACTACTGCCGCTAAAAGAACCAAGGAACAAGGAGAGGTATTATTCATCCAAAATATGATCAAACAACTTTACTGTGAAAAAGAAGAACTGAACCAGATTGCCTACGACATCCACCTACAATTTTTGAGATCATACGGACTAATAGCATGGAATTTACTACACGAAGTCGTCAGTGAAGAGGTTTAAGATGCCATGGACAGGAAATATTTACGGATAAACTACAAATTAGACAAACTCGTAGAGAAGAATACACCTAATAAAGACTTGGATAGAACCAGTACAGAACACAAATTCCAGAAGAGAGTCATCAACCTTACAGACATTCAATTCAGTGAAGAAGAAACGAAAATACTGAACTACGGAATGAAGTACAATTTCCCAATGAAGAAGAAGGGCGAAAACGAACTACTAGCTACTGAAGTTGAAGCAAATGTAAAATCACTCAGAGACGTAGACCATTATGCCGTTCGGAAGGAAGTAACAGCCAACGATTTCACCAGCCAAGGACACATAGATCCCAGCAGAAATTAAGAACTGAAGACGTGCAGCAAAATAAAGAAGAAACTGGAAGAGAATAGCTCAATCGTTGTGAAAGCAGACAAAAGCAACGCCATTGTAGTGCTCGGAAAAGAAGAATATATAAAGAAGACGGAAGATTTCATCAAAGAAAATAACTTCAAAGAGCTGAAAAAGGATCCAACGCAGAAGTACCAAAGAGAGCTGTCCGACGTCGTGAAGAGATGCACCAGAGTGATTCCCGAAGAATGTCGACAGAAGATGAACATCCTAAATTCTAAAGCGCCCGTGATGAAAGGGATCCCAAAAATACACAAGAAGAATGTACCCATCAGACCATTAGTTAACTTTAAATGTGCTCCTACCTACAATGTTTCAAAATTGTTAGCAAGTAAGCTCAGCAATGATTTAGAATTAGAACATGTATACAATGTAAAGAATAGGTATGAATTTGTTGAACGTGTCAAGAACATAGATATAAATTCGAATAGTAGGCTAGTCTCATTTGATATCGCAAATCTGTACACAAACATTCCTGTATCCGAAACTGTAGATCTTGTTAAATGTAGGCTTTTACAGAATAGTTGGTACTTACGTATTAAACGGAGGCCACATTTTGTCAGCGCGCTGCGGCGGTTATGTTAGGTTGGGTTATCATAATAGAAAGTATAACTCGTCTGGTATCGATTCATAACCAAGCGAGGAAAGTCCTACACACATAATATTTACGATAACCCAACCTAACATAACCGCCGCAGCGCGCTGACAAATTGTGGCCTCCGTTTAATACGTAAGTACCGAATAGTTTAGACGATGAATATGTCAATCAGATTGTAAAATTACTTGTGACTGTTTTGAAGCAAAATTATTTTTGATTCAACAATAGATTTTACGAACAAACAGATGGTTTAGCTATGGGAAGTCCACTTTCGGCAATTTTGTCAGAAATATTTTTACAGCATCAGGAAAAAGAAATGTTAACGAATTTAAGAAAAAATCATGATGTAAAACTGTATGTTAGATATGTAGACGACATTATTGTTATCTTCAGACAAGCCCAGGAGCAGGAGCACGAAACGATGATGCAGACACTAAACAACCACCACCCGAACCTCACCTTTACTAACGAGTTTGAAGAAAACAAAAAGATCAAATTCCTGGACCTCACATTAGAGAGAAAAGACAGCAAGATAGAGTTTGACATCTACAGGAAACCTACGCAAACGGACACTACAATCAACAACAAGTCTATCCATCCGACAATCCACAAGACCGCAGCCTTTAGATCTATGCTGTACCGAGCCTATAAGATCCCACTTAGCCAAACCAATAGGAAAAAAGAACTGGACACCATTAAGAAGATCGCTCAAGTGAATGGATTTCGGACCAAGACGATAGAGGACATCGCAAGGAAGACGAGGAGGAAAATCGATAGACAGAATACACTACACAGCAGAACAACATTAGAAGAGATAAAAGAGGAAAACACTAGATATATCACATTTAGCTACACGGGGACTACAACACAAAGGACTGCTAACAGATTCAAGAAATACGGAGTTTCAATAGCCTACAGGACTCAGAACACCATGAGTAAAATACTGCATCCAAAAATAGAAGATTGTAACAAATTCGACACTTCAGGCATATATAAAATCAATTGTGACGATTGTGATAGCTTCTACATTGGACAGACTGTGAACTTCGTTAACCGCTTCAAAAACCACATATCTGCATGGAGGAACAACAAACCGGAAAGATCAAATGTCGCACAACACCTGTTACAAAATGGGCACTCACTAGGAAAAATGGAGGATAGTCTAGATATTTTAAAGAATTGTAAGAAAGGATATGTAATGAATGCTTGGGAAGAATTGTATATTTATAAGGAAAAATGTAAAGATAGAAATAAGTTGATCAATGAACAAATACATTTTGATTCCAGTTGCACTTATAAAAATGTATTGGCCGGTGCTTCCGGTAGCCAATAGGGTATAAGTAGGGACACCATTCAAGATTCTTGTCATTCGCCTATTGGGTCTGATGATGATTGGAGTGTCCAATCGAAATCGATCACTACTTACCACCTTTTTTGTATATTTACCGTCTTGTGAGTAACAGTATAAGCGTAAATATATGTTTTAAGTGTTTTAAGACGTTTCTTTTATTTACTTTAAGTAAATTTAATAACACGTACAATGCTGATCAAGAAGTTATTTAGTGAAGCTAGTCAAGCAAAATTAGCAGCAAAATATAGGGATACAAGAATCAAGATTTCCATGAAGATTGCAGATATTTACTTCAAACAAAGAATGCATCAAGAAGAGAATTACACCACAATACGCTAAAATCAAAGTCAACTGTAAACTACTGCCGCTAAAAGAACCAAGGAACAAGGAGAGGTATTATTCATCCAAAATATGATCAAACAACTTTACTGTGAAAAAGAAGAACTGAACCAGATTGCCTACGACATCCACCTACAATTTTTGAGATCATACGGACTAATAGCATGGAATTTACTACACGAAGTCGTCAGTGAAGAGGTTGAAGATGCCATGGACAGGAAATATTTACGGATAAACTACAAATTAGACAAACTCGTAGAGAAGAATACACCTAATAAAGACTTGGATAGGACCAGTACAGAACACAAATTCCAGAAGAGAGTCATCAACCTTACAGACATTCAATTCAGTGAAGAAGAAACGAAAATACTGAACTACGGAATGAAGTACAATTTCCCAATGAAGAAGAAGGGCGAAAACGAACTACTAGCTACTGAAGTTGAAGCAAATGTAAAATCACTCAGAGACGTAGACCATTATGCCGTTCGGAAGGAAGTAACAGCCAACGATTTCACCAGCCAAGGACACATAGATCCCAGCAGAAATTAAGAACTGAAGACGTGCAGCAAAATAAAGAAGAAACTGGAAGAGAATAGCTCAATCGTTGTGAAAGCAGACAAAAGCAACGCCATTGTAGTGCTCGGAAAAGAAGAATATATAAAGAAGACGGAAGATTTCATCAAAGAAAATAACTTCAAAGAGCTGAAAAAGGATCCAACGCAGAAGTACCAAAGAGAGCTGTCCGACGTCGTGAAGAGATAAACCAGAGTGATTCCCGAAGAATGTCGACAGAAGATGAACATCCTAAATTCTAAAGCGCCCGTGATGAAAGGGATCCCAAAAATACACAAGAAGAATGTACCCATCAGACCATTAGTTAACTTTAAATGTGCTCCTACCTACAATGTTTCAAAATTGTTAGCAAGTAAGCTCAGCAATGATTTAGAATTAGAACATGTATACAATGTAAAGAATAGGTATGAATTTGTTGAACGTGTCAAGAACATAGATATAGATTCGAATAGTAGGCTAGTCTCATTTGATATCGCAAATCTGTACACAAACATTCCTGTATCCGAAACTGTAGATCTTGTTAAATGTAGGCTTTTACAGAATAGTTTAGACGATGAATATGTCAATCAGATTGTAAAATTACTTGTGACTGTTTTGAAGCAAAATTATTTTTGATTCAACAATAGATTTTACGAACAAACAGATGGTTTAGCTATGGGAAGTCCACTTTCGGCAATTTTGTCAGAAATATTTTTACAGCATCAGGAAAAAGAAATGTTAACGAATTTAAGAAAAAATCATGATGTAAAACTGTATGTTAGATATGTAGACGACATTCTTGTTATCTTCAGACAAGCCCAGGAGCAGGAGCACGAAACGATGATGCAGACACTAAACAACCACCACCCGAACCTCACCTTTACTAACGAGTTTGAAGAAAACAAAAAGATCAAATTCCTGGACCTCACATTAGAGAGAAAAGACAGCAAGATAGAGTTTGACATCTACAGGAAACCTACGCAAACGGACACTACAATCAACAACAAGTCTATCCATCCGACAATCCACAAGACCGCAGCCTTTAGATCTATGCTGTACCGAGCCTATAAGATCCCACTTAGCCAAACCAATAGGAAAAAAGAACTGGACACCATTAAGAAGATCGCTCAAGTGAATGGATTTCGGACCAAGACGATAGAGGACATCGCAAGGAAGACGAGGAGGAAAATCGATAGACAGAATACACTACACAGCAGAACAACATTAGAAGAGATAAAAGAGGAAAACACTAGATATATCACATTTAGCTACACGGGGACTACAACACAAAGGACTGCTAACAGATTCAAGAAATACGGAGTTTCAATAGCCTACAGGACTCAGAACACCATGAGTAAAATACTGCATCCAAAAATAGAAGATTGTAACAAATTCGACACTTCAGGCATATATAAAATCAATTGTGACGATTGTGATAGCTTCTACATTGGACAGACTGTGAACTTCGTTATCGCTTCAAAAACCACATATCTGCATGGAGGAACAACAAACCGGAAAGATCAAATGTCGCACAACACCTGTTACAAAATGGGCACTCACTAGGAAAAATGGAGGATAGTCTAGATATTTTAAAGAATTGTAAGAAAGGATATGTAATGAATGCTTGGGAAGAATTGTATATTTATAAGGAAAAATGTAAAGATAGAAATAAGTTGATTAATGAACAAATACATTTTGATTCCAGTTGCACTTATAAAAATGTATTGGCCGGTGCTTCCGGTAGCCAATAGGGTATAAGTAGGGACGCCATTCAAGATTCTTGTCATTCGCCTATTGGGTCTGATGATGATTGGAGTGTCCAATCGAAATCGATCACCACTTACCACCTTTTTTGTATATTTACCGTCTTGTGAGTAACAGTATAAGCGTAAATATATGTTTTAAGTGTTTTAAGACGTTTCTTTTATTTACTTTAAGTAAATTTAATAACACGTACAATGCTGATCAAGAAGTTATTTAGTGAAGCTAGTCAAGCAAAATTAGCAGCAAAATATAGGGATACAAGAATCAAGATTTCCATGAAGATTGCAGATATTTACTTCAAACAAAGAATGCATCAAGAAGAGAATTACACCACAATACGCTAAAATCAAAGTCAACTGTAACACTACTGCCGCTAAAAGAACCAAGGAACAAGGAGAGGTATTATTCATCCAAAATATGATCAAACAACTTTACTGTGAAAAAGAAGAACTGAACCAGATTGCCTACGACATCCACCTACAATTTTTGAGATCATACGGACTAATAGCATGGAATTTACTACACGAAGTCGTCAGTGAAGAGGTTGAAGATGCCATGGACAGGAAATATTTACGGTTAAACTACAAATTAGACAAACTCGTAGAGAAGAATACACCTAATAAAGACTTGGATAGGACCAGTACAGAACACAAATTCCAGAAGAGAGTCATCAACCTTACATACATTCAATTCAGTGAAGAAGAAACGAAAATACTGAACTACGGAATGAAGTACAATTTCCCAATGAAGAAGAAGGGCGAAAACGAACTACTAGCTACTGAAGTTGAAGCAAATGTAAAATCACTCAGAGACGTAGACCATTATGCCGTTCGGAAGGAAGTAACAGCCAACGATTTCACCAGCCAAGGACACATAGATCCCAGCAGAAATTAAGAACTGAAGACGTGCAGCAAAATAAAGAAGAAACTGGAAGAGAATAGCTCAATCGTTGTGAAAGCAGACAAAAGCAACGCCATTGTAGTGCTCGGAAAAGAAGAATATATAAAGAAGACGGAAGATTTCATCAAAGAAAATAACTTCAAAGAGCTGAAAAAGGATCCAACGCAGAAGTACCAAAGAGAGCTGTCCGACGTCGTGAAGAGATAAACCAGAGTGATTCCCGAAGAATGTCGACAGAAGATGAACATCCTAAATTCTAAAGCGCCCGTGATGAAAGGGATCCCAAAAATACACAAGAAGAATGTACCCATCAGACCATTAGTTAACTTTAAATGTGCTCCTACCTACAATGTTTCAAAATTGTTAGCAAGTAAGCTCAGCAATGATTTAGAATTAGAACATGTATACAATGTAAAGAATAGGTATGAATTTGTTGAACGTGTCAAGAACATAGATATAGATTCGAATAGTAGGCTAGTCTCATTTGATATCGCAAATCTGTACACAAACATTCCTGTATCCGAAACTGTAGATCTTGTTAAATGTAGGCTTTTACAGAATAGTTTAGACGATGAATATGTCAATCAGATTGTAAAATTACTTGTGACTGTTTTGAAGCAAAATTATTTTTGATTCAACAATAGATTTTACGAACAAACAGATGGTTTAGCTATGGGAAGTCCACTTTCGGCAATTTTGTCAGAAATATTTTTACAGCATCAGGAAAAAGAAATGTTAACGAATTTAAGAAAAAATCATGATGTAAAACTGTATGTTAGATATGTAGACGACATTATTGTTATCTTCAGACAAGCCCAGGAGCAGGAGCACGAAACGATGATGCAGACACTAAACAACCACCACCCGAACCTCACCTTTACTAACGAGTTTGAAGAAAACAAAAAGATCAAATTCCTGGACCTCACATTAGAGAGAAAAGACAGCAAGATAGAGTTTGACATCTACAGGAAACCTACGCAAACGGACACTACAATCAACAACAAGTCTATCCATCCGACAATCCACAAGACCGCAGCCTTTAGATCTATGCTGTACCGAGCCTATAAGATCCCACTTAGCCAAACCAATAGGAAAAAAGAACTGGACACCATTAAGAAGATCGCTCAAGTGAATGGATTTCGGACCAAGACGATAGAGGACATCGCAAGGAAGACGAGGAGGAAAATCGATAGACAGAATACACTACACAGCAGAACAACATTAGAAGAGATAAAGGAGGAAAACACTAGATATATCACATTTAGCTACACGGGGACTACAACACAAAGGACTGCTAACAGATTCAAGAAATACGGAGTTTCAATAGCCTACAGGACTCAGAACACCATGAGTAAAATACTGCATCCAAAAATAGAAGATTGTAACAAATTCGACACTTCAGGCATATATAAAATCAATTGTGACGATTGTGATAGCTTCTACATTGGACAGACTGTGAACTTCGTTATCGCTTCAAAAACCACATATCTGCATGGAGGAACAACAAACCGGAAAGATCAAATGTCGCACAACACCTGTTACAAAATGGGCACTCACTAGGAAAAATGGAGGATAGTCTAGATATTTTAAAGAATTGTAAGAAAGGATATGTAATGAATGCTTGGGAAGAATTGTATATTTATAAGGAAAAATGTAAAGATAGAAATAAGTTGATTAATGAACAAATACATTTTGATTCCAGTTGCACTTATAAAAATGTATTGGCCGGTGCTTCCGGTAGCCAATAGGGTATAAGTAGGGACGCCATTCAAGATTCTTGTCATTCGCCTATTGGGTCTGATGATGATTGGAGTGTCCAATCGAAATCGATCACTACTTACCACCTTTTTTGTATATTTACCGTCTTGTGAGTAACAGTATAAGCGTAAATATATGTTTTAAGTGTTATAAGACGTTTCTTTTATTTACTTTCCGTAAATTTAATAACACGTACAATGCTGATCAAGAAGTTATTTAGTGAAGCTAGTCAAGCAAAATTAGCAGCAAAATATAGGGATACAAGAATCAAGATTTCCATGAAGATTGCAGATATTTACTTCAAACAAAGAATGCATCAAGAAGAGAATTACACCACAATACGCTAAAATCAAAGTCAACTGTAACACTACTGCCGCTAAAAGTGTAACGAGTTATTTTTCCTAGGGGGGTAATTATTTGCTATTTGGCCGCGCACCGATTGATGAGGTGAGTGAGCGGCGGCAGCGAGGCTAGCGAGCGCCCTTTGACCCTGCTTATCAGTGCCGATAAGCCTGGGATATCCTAGATCTTCATGATAGCCTAGGACAGAGACATTCGAGTCGTGGATCCCGTGCAGTGAAGAGCGAGCGTGTGTCTAGTGAGACGTCCAGTGGTGTACGTGACAGTGGTGTCGGAGTATGCTGGTGGTGTGATCGCGCCGAGTGTTGGTGTAAGTTGGGTACTGACCCACTTGTGGTGAGTGGACGACTTGATATTATTAGTTTGATAATATTAATATCTGGTTTTATTGCGAGAGTTAGAAGCCTGACGGTAGTTAGGATTTATATTAGTCAGGAATAATATTAAAGTGTATTCCTGACGGTTCTGGGCAGGTGCTAGAGATACAAGATACAAGAATACTTTATTTACAATCTTTAAGATTGAAAGGGCGTCAATACAGAATTGTGCAATTGCTATATAAAAGTCAAAACTAATTGTTATTTTTTAAGAATAAAAAATAGCTTATCAGAGTTCTTGCAGTGATGATTTATTCAAGTTCTTGCCAAGACAAATACTCATTCAGACTATAAAATGGTCTATGTAACAGCCAGCACTTTAGTTCTTTCTTCAGTTTTCTGGGTTGAAGAGACTTCAAGTGGACGGGAAGGACGTTAAAAAACTTGGCACGCATGTATGAGGGTTTCTCTTCATAGAGCCTTGTGTTGTGAGCAGGAAGGTTGTAATCATTTCTTCGTCTTGTGTTGTATGAGTGCACCTCCTGATGACGACAGGTCCTGGAAGAGTCGACAATGGTAAGAGTCCGTAGTATGAAGAGGTTGACTACGGTCAGGATTTTTAACCTCCTAAACTGTGGTCTGCAACTATCTGTTGTCTCAATGCCAGTCAGGGTTCGAACAGCCCTCTTTTGCATGATGAGAACTCTGTTAAGGTTCTGTGCCGACGATCCACCCCACACCACAATGCCATAACAGAGAATACTCTCAAGAAGGGCATAGTATGCTGTTAGTGCCGCCTCTTCTGTGCTCACAGCCATTGTTCTTCTCAGTGCAAAAATTGCGGTGCTTAGCTTATGGCAGAGTGCTTCAATGTGTTCGTCCCTAGAGCGAAATAATATAATTTAATTGGCTGTAGTAGTTATTATTTTGCGTTGTACCTAGAGTTAGTTATATTACTAATAACTCTGAGGCCCGACAAACCTAGGCTGCACGATTTAGCGTGCGTAGTTGGAAGCACGAGGCCAGTAGGCTAGTAGCTAGTTTTATTAGCCTATTAACAGAAGCCCAGCTAAGTAACATAAAGTTGGCAGTAGCAGTAGTAGGGTTGTTATTGTTTATTCATTTGATTATTTTAATTTAACCTGAACAGCTTGTTTGGTAGTCCAACACGTTATCTCGGTAGCTTGGATAGCGGAGTACCGGCTATCAGATAATATATTTATCTAGTGTTTGGAACGTATTTAACAGTTATTTATCTGCTACTAAGTAGCTCAATATTTTAATAGTGCAATTGCCATTTAGTTTTGCCTGTCTGGCTTGGTATTTATTGAGACCAGCTATTCGTGGCGTAGTCACTCTACCTATAGTGTACTTGTATATTATTATGTGGTACGATTATTGAGTGAACTGATTGATTCTTAGCTTGGGCATTAGAGTTGTGTATTGGATTATAGTGGCCTAGTAGACCCCGCCTTTTGATAACTCGCGTTGTGGTTTTTATTGGCAAGTCGTCGTGTAACTCACTGTGTTTTAGGCACTCTGGGCTTAACTATTGGATAGTTAGGACGAAGCCCGAGTTGCGTAGTCAGCAACGACCCCCTAGGAGTGTGGAGAATCGGCGTAGGCCTGGTAGTGATTATTGCACGTTTGTTTTGTGACTTGTTTTTGACTTGTTCACAGTGCCCGTGTATGAGCCAGTCCTATACCGGTTAGACCCGGCTATTGGCCTAGTGGTTTCCCCGACCTTATCGCAGACCCTGGAACTTTACCCAGCCATTGTAGGCTGAGCTATCCCCGGCAAACGGTTGCGACTGCTGCACTTTTAATTAATATATTTTTTTCCAGTGCAGAAAATTTCGTCGCAAGATGGCGCCTGCGAACAGGGACTATGGTTGGCAGTGGTGCTGAGTTGCTGACGTATTAACGGCGCCCGAACAAAATAATTTTATTTGTGCAGATTTGCTGCGGACTTGTGCAGATTGGCTGCGGACCTGAACTGTTGAGCAGAGTTTTAGGCAGACCTGCTGTGATTTTATAGTCGGTTGGGTAGGCCTAACCTGTTTTCTGTTACAGCGTGGTGCGTTGTGAACCCTAATTTATTTAGTGGTTGTGTACATAGATATTAGTTAGTAATTTTAATTTTGCTAATTAATTGAGCCTTATCATTGAATATTATTTGAGTGAGAACCCTTATTGTGTATTTGTGGTAATATTATAGGAAGGATAATATACAAATAAATATATAAAAATGTTTTTGATCATAATATAAATACATATTTTATAATATTTTTATAATTATAATTATATATGAATGAACACTTTTTAATAATGTTTTTAATAATAATAATACATATATATTAATATTATAGTAAGGATAATATGCAATTAAATATTGACAGGTTTTTTTTATCATAATATAAATACATATTTTATAATTTTTATATAAAAATAATTATATATGAATGAACACTTTTTAATGATGTTTTTGTTATTAATAATACATATATAATAATATTATAGGAAGGATAATATACAAATAAATATATATAAATGTTTTTGATCATAATATAAATACATATTTTATAATAATAATTATATATGAATGAACACTTTTTAATAATGTTTTTGTTATTAATAATACATATATAATAATATTATAGGAAGGATAATATGCAAATAAATATTCACAGGTTTTTTTATCATAATATAAATACATATTTTAAAGTTTTTTATAATAATAATAATATATGAATGAACACTTTTTAGTAATGTTTTTGTAATTAATAATACAAATATAATAATATTATAGAAACGATAATATGCAAATAAATATTGACAGGTTTTTTTGATCATAATATAAATACATAGTTTAAAGTTTTTTTATAATAATAATTATATATGAATGAACACTTTTTAGTAATGTTTTTGTAATTAATAATACAAATATAATAATATTATAGAAACGATAATATGCAAATAAATATTGACAGGTTTTTTTGATCATAATATAAATACATAGTTTAAAGTTTTTTTATAATTATAATTATATATGAATGAACACTTTTTAATAATGTTTTTGTTATGAATAATACATATATAATAATATTATAGGAAGGATAATATACAAATAAATATATATAAATTTTTTTGATCATAATATAAATACATATTTTATAATATTTTTATAATAATAATAATATATGAATGAACACTTTTTAATAATGTTTTTCTTATGAATAATACATATATAATAATATTATAGGAAGGATAATATACAAATAAATATATATAAATGTTTTTGATCATAATATAAATACATATTTAATAATATTTTTATAATTATAATTATATATGAATGAACACTTTTTAATAATGTTTTTAATAATAATAATACATATATATTAATATTATAGTAAGGATAATATGCAATTAAATATTGACAGGTTTTTTTTATCATAATATAAATACATATTTTAAAATTTTTATATAAAAATAATTATATATGAATGAACACTTTTTAATGATGTTTTTGTAATTAATAATACATATATAATAATATTATAGGAAGGATAATATGCAAATAAATATTCACAGGTTTTTTTTATCATAATATAAATACATATTTTAAAGTTTTTTATAATAATAATTATATATGAATGAACACTTTTTAGTAATGTTTTTGTAATTAATAATACAAATATAATAATATTATAGAAACGATAATATGAAAATAAATATTGACAGGTTTTTTTTATCATAATATAAATACATATTTTAAAGTTTTTTATAATAATAATTATATATGAATGAACACTTTTTAGTAATGTTTTTGTAATTAATAATACAAATATAATAATAATATTATAGAAACGATAATATGAAAATAAATATTGACAGGTTTTTTTGATCATAATATAAATACATAGTTTAAAGTTTTTTTATAATTATAATTATATATGAATGAACACTTTTTAATAATGTTTTTGTTATGAATAATACATATATAATAATATTATAGGAAGGATAATATACAAATAAATATATATAAATGTTTTTGATCATAATATAAATACATATTTTATAATATTTTTATAATTATAATTATATATGAATGAACACTTTTTAATAATGTTTTTAGTAATAATAATACATATATATTAATATTATAGTAAGGATAATATGCAATTAAATATTGACAGGTTTTTTTATCATAATATAAATATATATTTTAAAATTTTTATATAAAAATAATTATATATGAATGAACACTTTTAAATGATGTTTTTGTTATAAATAATACATATATAATAATATTATAGGAAGGATAATATACAAATAAATATATATAAATGTTTTTGATCATAATATAAATACATATTTTATAATATTTTTTTAATAATAATTTTATATGAATGAACACTTTTGAATAATGTTTTTGTTATTAATAATACATATATAATAATATTATAGGAAGGATAATATACAAATAAATATATATAAATGTTTTTGATCATAATATAAATACATATTTTATAATAATAATTATATATGAATGAACACTTTTTAGTAATGTTTTTGTAATTAATAATACAAATATAATAATATTATAGAAACGATAATATGCAAATAAATATTGACAGGTTTTTTTGATCATAATATAAATACATAGTTTAAAGTTTTTTTATAATTATAATTATATATGAATGAACACTTTTTAATAATGTTTTTGTTATGAATAATACATATATAATAATATTATAGGAAGGATAATATACAAATAAATATATATAAATGTTTTTGATCATAATATAAATACATATTTTATAATATTTTTATAATAATAATTATATATGAATGAACACTTTTTAATAATGTTTTTGTTATTAATAATACATATATAATAATATTATAGGAAGGATAATATACAAATAAATATATATAAATGTTTTTGATCATAATATAAATACATATTTTATAATATTTTTATAATTATAATTATATATGAATGAACACTTTTTAATAATGATTTTAATAATAATAATACATATATATTAATATTATAGTAAGGATAATATGCAATTAAATATTGACAGGTTTTTTTTATCATATTATAAATACATATTTTAAAATTTTTATATAAAAATAATTATATATGAATGAACACTTTTTAATGATGTTTTTGTAATTAATAATACATATATAATAATATTATAGGAAGGATAATATGCAAATAAATATTCACAGGTTTTTTTTATCATAATATAAATACATATTTTAAAGTTTTTTATAATAATAATTATATATGAATGAACACTTTTTAGTAATGTTTTTGTAATTAATAATACAAATATAATATTATTATAGAAACGATAATATGAAAATAAATATTGACAGGTTTTTTTGATCATAATATAAATACATAGTTTAAAGTTTTTTTATAATTATAATTATATATGAATGAACACTTTTTAATAATGTTTTTGTTATGAATAATACATATATAATAATATTATAGGAAGGATAATATACAAATAAATATATATAAATGTTTTTGATCATAATATAAATACATATTTTATAATATTTTTATAATTATAATTATATATGAATGAACACTTTTTAATAATGTTTTTAATAATAATAATACATATATATTAAAATTATAGTAAGGATAATATGCAATTACATATTGACAGGTTTTTTTATCATAATATAAATACATATTTTAAAATTTTTATATAAAAATAATTTTATATGAATGAACACTTTTTAATGATGTTTTTGTAATTAATAATACATATATAATAATATTATAGGAAGGATAATATGCAAATAAATATTCACAGGTTTTTTTTATCATAATATAAATACATATTTTAAAGTTTTTTATAATAATAATTATATATGAATGAACACTTTTTAGTAATGTTTTTGTAATTAATAATACAAATATAATAATATTATAGAAACGATAATATGAAAATAAATATTGACAGGTTTTTTTGATCATAATATAAATACATAGTTTAAAGTTTTTTTATAATTATAATTATATATGAATGAACACTTTTTAATAATGTTTTTGTTATGAATAATACATAATAATATAATAATATTATAGTAAGGATAATATGCAATTAAATATTGACAGGTTTTTTTTATCATAATATAAATACATATTTTATAATTTTTATATAAAAATAATTATATATGAATGAACACTTTTTAATGATGTTTTTGTTATTAATAATACATATATAATAATATTATAGGAAGGATAATATACAAATAAATATATATAAATGTTTTTGATCATAATATAAATACATATTTTATAATATTTTTATAATAATAATTATATATGAATGAACACTTTTGAATAATGTTTTTGTTATTAATAATACATATATAATAATATTATAAGAAGGATAATATACAAATAAATATATATAAATGTTTTTGATCATAATATAAATACATATTTTATAATATTTTTATAATAATAATTATATATGAATGAACACTTTTTAATAATGTTTTTGTTATTCATAATACATATATAATAATATTATAGGAAGGATAATATGCAAATAAATATTCACAGGTTTTTTTGATCATAATATAAATACATAGTTTAAAGTTTTTTTATAATTATAATTATATATGAATGAACACTTTTTAATAATGTTTTTGTTATGAATAATACATATATAATAATATTATAGGAAAAATAATTTACAAATAAATATATATAAATGTTTGTGATCATAATATAAATACATATTTTATAATATTTTTATAATTATAATTATATATGAATGAACACTTTTTAATAATGTTTTTAATAATAATAATACATATATATTAAAATTATAGTAAGGATAATATGCAATTAAATATTGACAGGTTTTTTTTATCATAATATAAATACATATTTTAAAATTTTTATATAAAAATAATTTTATATGAATGAACACTTTTTAATGATGTTTTTGTAATTAATAATACATATATAATAATATTATAGGAAGGATAATATGCAAATAAATATTCACAGGTTTTTTTTATCGTAATATAAATACATATTTAAAAGTTTTTTATAATAATAATTATATATGAATGAACACTTTTTAGTAATGTTTTTGTAATTAATAATACAAATATAATAATATTATAGAAACGATAATATGAAAATAAGTATTGACAGGTTTTTTTGATCATAATATAAATACATAGTTTAAAGTTTTTTTATAATTATAATTATATATGAATGAACACTTTTTAATAATGTTTTTGTTATGAATAGTACATATATAATAATATTATAGGAAGGATAATATACAAATAAATATATAAAAATGTTTTTGATCATAATATAAATACATATTTTATAATATTTTTATAATTATAATTATATATGAATGAACACTTTTTAATAATGTTTTTAATAATAATAATACATATATATTAATATTATAGTAAGGATAATATGCAATTAAATATTGACAGGTTTTTTTTTTATCATAATATAAATACATATTTTATAATTTTTATATAAAAATAATTATATATGAATGAACACTTTTTAATGATGTTTTTGTTATTAATAATACATATATAATAATATTATAGGAAGGATAATATACAAATAAATACATATAAATGTTTTTGATCATAATATAAATACATATTTTATAATATTTTTATAATAATAATTATATATGAATGAACACTTTTTAATGATGTTTTTGTAATTAATAATACATATATAATAATATTATAGGAAGGATAGTATGCAAATAAATATTCACAGTTTTTTTTTATCATAATATAAATACATATTTAAAAGTTTCTTATAATAATAATTATATATGAATGAACACTTTTTAGTAATGTTTTTGTAATTAATAATACAAATATAATTATATTATAGAAACGATAATATGAAAATAAATATTGACAGGTTTTTTTGATCATAATATAAATACATAGTTTAAAGTTTTTTTATAATTATAATTATATATGAATGAACACTTTTTAATAATGTTTTTGTTATGAATAATACATATATAATAATATTATAGGAAGGATAATATACAAATAAATATATAAAAATGTTTTTGATCATAATATAAATACATATTTTATAATATTTTTATAATTATAATTATATATGAATAAACACTTTTTAATAATGTTTTTAATAATAATAATACATATATATTAATATTATAGTAAGGATAATATGCAATTAAATATTGACAGGTTTTTTTTTATCATAATATAAATACATATTTTATAATTTTTATATAAAAATAATTATATATGAATGAACACTTTTTAATGATGTTTTTGTTATTAATAATACATATATAATAATATTATAGGAAGGATAATATACAAATAAATATATATAAATGTTTTTGATCATAATATAAATACATATTTTATAATATTTTTATAATAATAATTATATATGAATGAACACTTTTGAATAATGTTTTTGTTATTAATAATACATATATAATAATATTATAGGAAGGATAATATACAAATAAATATATATAAATGTTTTTGATCATAATATAAATACATATTTTATAATATTTTTATAATAATAATTATATATGAATGAACACTTTTTAATAATGTTTTTGTTATTAATAATACATATATAACAATATTATAGGAAGGATAATATGCAAATAAATATTCACAGGTTTTTTTATCATAATATAAATACATATTTTAAAGTTTTTTATAATAATAATAATATATGAACACTTTTTAGTAATGTTTTTGTAATTAATAATCCAAATATAATAATATTATAGAAACGATAATATGCAAATAAATATTGACAGGTTTTTTTGATCATAATATAAATACATAGTTTAAAGCTTTTTTATAATAATAATTATATATGAATGAACACTTTTTAGTAATGTTTTTGTAATCAATAATACAAATATAATAATATTATAGAAACGATAATATGCAAATAAATATTGACAGGTTTTTTTGATCATAATATAAATACATAGTTTAAAGTTTTTTTATAATTATAATTATATATGAATGAACACTTTTTAATAATGTTTTTGTTATGAATAATACATATATAATAATATTATAGGAAGGATAATATACAAATAAATATATATAAATGTTTTTGATCATAATATAAATACATATTTTATAATAATTTTATAATAATAATAATATATGAATGAACACTTTTTAATAATGTTTTTGTTATTAATAATACATATTTAATAATATTATAGGAAGGATAATATACAAATAAATATATAAAAATGTTTTTGATCATAATATAAATACATATTTTATAATATTTTTATAATAATAATTATATATGAATGAACACTTTTTAATGATGTTTTTGTAATTAATAATACATATATAATAATATTATAGGAAGGATAGTATGCAAATAAATATTCACAGTTTTTTTTTATCATAATATAAATACATATTTAAAAGTTTCTTATAATAATAATTATATATGAATGAACACTTTTTAGTAATGTTTTTGTAATTAATAATACAAATATAATTATATTATAGAAACGATAATATGAAAATAAATATTGACAGGTTTTTTTGATCATAATATAAATACATAGTTTAAAGTTTTTTTTATAATTATAATTATATATGAATGAACACTTTTTAATAATGTTTTTGTTATGAATAATACATATATAATAATATTATAGGAAGGATAATATACAAATAAATATATAAAAATGTTTTTGATCATAATATAAATACATATTTTATAATATTTTTATAATTATAATTATATATGAATGAACACTTTTTAATAATAATAATACATATATATTAATATTATAGTAAGGATAATATGCAATTAAATATTGACAGGGTTTTTTTTATCATAATATAAATACATATTTTATAATTTTTATATAAAAATAATTATATATGAATGAACACTTTTTAATGATGTTTTTGTTATTAATAATACATATATAATAATATTATAGGAAGGATAATATACAAATAAATATATATAAATGTTTTTGATCATAATATAAATACATATTTTATAATATTTTTATAATAATAATTATATATGAATGAACACTTTTGAATAATGTTTTTGTTATTAATAATACATATATAATAATATTATAGGAAGGATAATATACAAATAAATATATATAAATGTTTTTGATCATAATATAAATACATATTTTATAATATTTTTATAATAATAATTATATATGAATGAACACTTTTGAATAATGTTTTTGTTATTAATAATACATATATAACAATATTATAGGAAGGATAATATGCAAATAAATATTCACAGGTTTTTTTATCATAATATAAATACATATTTTAAAGTTTTTTATAATAATAATAATATATGAACACTTTTTGGTAATGTTTTTGTAATTAATAATCCAAATATAATAATATTATAGAAACGATAATATGCAAATAAATATTGACAGGTTTTTTTAATCATAATATAAATACATAGTTTAAAGTTTTTTTATAATAATAATTATATATGAATGAACACTTTTTAGTAATGTTTTTGTAATTAATAATACAAATATAATAATATTATAGAAACGATAATATGCAAATAAATATTGACAGGTTTTTTTGATCATAATATAAATACATAGTTTAAAGTTTTTTTATAATAATAATTATATATGAATGAACACTTTTTAGTAATGTTTTTGTAATCAATAATACAAATATAATAATATTATAGAAACGATAATATGCAAATAAATATTGACAGGTTTTTTTGATCATAATATAAATACATAGTTTAAAGTTTTTTTATAATTATAATTATATATGAATGAACACTTTTTAATAATGTTTTTGTTATGAATAATACATATATAATAATATTATAGGAAGGATAATATACAAATAAATATATATAAATGTTTTTGATCATAATATAAATACATATTTTATAATAATTTTATAATAATAATAATATATGAATGAACACTTTTTAATAATGTTTTTGTTATTAATAATACATATATAATAATATTATAGGAAGGATAATATACAAATAAATATATAAAAATGTTTTTGATCATAATATAAATACATATTTTATAATATTTTTATAATAATAATTATATATGAATGAACACTTTTTAATAATGTTTTTGTTATTAATAATACATATATAATAATATTATAGGAAGGATAATATGCAAATAAATATTCACAGGTTTTTTTATCATAATATAAATACATATTTTAAAGTTTTTTATAATAATAATAATATATGAATGAACACTTTTTAGTAATGTTTTTCTAATTAATAATACAAATATAATAATATTATAGAAACGATAATATGCAAATAAATATTGACAGGTTTTTTTGATCATAATATAAATACATAGTTTAAAGTTTTTTTATAATAATAATTATATATGAATGAACACTTTTTAGTAATGTTTTTGTAATTAATAATACAAATATAATAATATTATAGAAACGATAATATGCAAATAAATATTGACAGGTTTTTTTGATCATAATATAAATACATAGTTTAAAGTTTTTTTATAATTATAATTATATATGAATGAACACTTTTTAATCATGTTTTTGATATGAATAATACATATATAATAATATTATAGGAAGGATAATATACAAATAAATATATATAAATGTTTTTGATTATAATATAAATACATATTTTATAATATTTTTATAATAATAATTATATATGAATGAACACTTTTTAATAATGTTTTTGTTATTAATAATACATATATAATAATATTATAGGAAGGATAATATACAAATAAATATATATAAATGTTTTTGATCATAATATAAATACATATTTTATAATATTTTTATAATTATAATTATATATGATGAACACTTTTTAATAATGATTTTAATAATAATAATACATATATATTAATATTATAGTAAGGATAATATGCAATTAAATATTGACAGGTTTTTTTTATCATATTATAAATACATATTTTAAAATTTTTATATAAAAATAATTATATATGAATGAACAATTTTTAATGATGTTTTTGTAATTAATAATACATATATAATAATATTATAGGAAGGATAATATGCAAATAAATATTCACAGGTTTTTTTATCATAATATAAATACATATTTTAAAGTTTTTTATAATAATAATTATATATGAATGAACACTTTTTAGTAATGTTTTTGTAATTTTTTTTTTTTTTTTTTTTTTTTTTAGGGTGAGGAGGGAAAATGCTTTTACGCACACAGGTAGCCAGCCTGTAGTGTGAGACTCCTGAGTTTATCACAGACTACTCACTAAAAAACCCCCTCTACTCTGTTGGACACAGACCTGGAATTGTTTGTCACATTACTTCAAGTCAGGCCAACATGTGACCTAAGCCCACAGGGCTCGCACCGTTTCTGGCATTATTTATTTTTTGACCTACACCGCATCCCGGTCGAGGTCAAGCTTCTTGGCGCGGAGAACACCCTGGATGTAAAGTGACACACAGGTCCAATTGTCCTCACCCTCCATCATCATCGGTATGACCGTGTCCACCGACAGCAGTCCTACGAACTGTTGAGCCTCTAGGCGGGGCCTTTCCCAATGCTGGCAGTGGAAGAAAGTGTGTTCCACGTCATCGGGAATGCCTGGGCAGTATATGCAATCGGGTGACACGGCTTTGCCCATCCTGAACAAGTACGACCGGAAAAAGCCGTGACCCGTCAGAAATTGGGTGAGGTAGAAGTTCACCTCTCCGCACCGCCGATTAACCCAAGGTTGGACCTGTTGTATCAGTCGCCTGGTCCAGAGCCCCCTTGTCTCCTGTTCCCAGCTCTCCTGCCACAGCTGGAAGGTCCGGGTGCGTTCCTCAATACTTGCCTGGTCCTCCCCACGGCGCTGATAAATTGCCTTCCTCTCCGCCGCCAAAAGTTTGACGGGGATGACTCCAGCAACCACCAGGACGGCGGGTTCGGACACTGTTCGATAGGCAGATGCTACCCTTAGTGCTGCCTGACGCTGCACTCGGGCGAGCCGCATCCTATATACCTCCTTATTGAGAGCGTCTGCCCAGACCTCCGCACCGTACAGGAGCACTGACTGGACCGCAGACATCAACAGCCTTCTGCGGCTGGACCGTGGACCTCCGACATTGGCCATTAACCGACTAAGGGAAGAAACCATTTTAGCGGCCTTGTCCGCCGTACGGGTGATCTGGTCTCGCCAGCTGAGCTTGCTGTCCACCATGACCCCAAGGTACTTTGCGGCACGAGTGGTTTGGACTTCAACGTTCCCCACCATCAAAGGCACGATGGTGTCAATCCTCTTTTTAGTCAGAATGACAATCTCAGTTTTGCTCAGAGCGAGCGAGAGACCATGTTCTGCCATCCATGCGTTAATGGTTCGCATGACTCGATTTAGTTTCAGCTGGGCAAGCTCAATGCTACGTGCAGCTATTAAAGCCGCAACGTCATCTGCATACCCAACTAGGACGGTTTCCTCAGGCATCTCGGATCTCAAGAGGCTGTCGTAGGCGACGTTCCAGAGGTCCGGGCCCAGTATGGATCCTTGAGCAGCACCAGAAGTTACATCCATCGTCCTGGAGCCTTCTGTAGTGTCGTAAATGATGAGGCGGTACCGGAGGTAGTCCTCTATCATGCGCATGAGGTATGCCGGGACGTGGAAAGTGTTCTCCAGTGCGTCGAGCATATCGCACCACCTCGCGGAATTAAATGCGTTTCGCACATCAAGTGTTACAAGCAGCACAACCCGACGAGAATAGTTGTTAAACTCCTCAGCTCTCATTACGGCTCGCTTTACCTCCTCAATAGCGTCAACCGTTGACCGTCCCTTCCTGAAACCGTACTGACGAGGGGATAGATTCCCTGCAGCAACCACGGCTGAATTCAGTCGGGAACGGATCAACTTTTCCAAGACTTTCCCAGCAGTGTCCAACATACAGAGAGGTCTGTAAGAGGAGGATATTAATATCATAGTAAGGATAATATGCAAATAAATATTGACAGGTTTTTTTTATCATAATATAAATACATATTTTAAAATTTTTATATAAAAATAATTATTTATGAATGAACACTTTTTAATGATGTTTTTGTAATTAATAATACATATATAATAATATTATAGGAAGGATAATATGCAAATAAATATTCACAGTTTTTTTTATCATAATATAAATACATATTTAAAAGTTTTTTATGATAATAATTATATATGAATGAACACTTTTTAGTAATGTTTTTGTAATTAATAATACAAATATAATAATATTATAGAAACGATAATATGAAAATAAATATTGACAGGTTTTTTTGATCATAATATAAATACATAGTTTAAAGTTTTTTTATAATTATAATTATATATGAATGAACACTTTTTAATAATGTTTTTGTTATGAATAATACATATATAATAATATTATAGGAAGGATAATATACAAATAAATATATAAAAATGTTTTTGATCATAATATAAATACATATTTTATAATATTTTTATAATTATAATTATATATGACAGAACACTTTTTAATAATGTTTTTAATAATAATAATACATATATATTAATATTATAGTAAGGATAATATGCAATTAAATATTGACAGGTTTTTTTTATCATAATATAAATACATATTTTATAATATTTTTATAATAATAATTATATATGAATGAACACTTTTTAATAATGTTTTTGTTATTAATAATACATATATAATAATATTATAGGAAGGATAATATACAAATAAATATATATAAATGTTTTTGATCATAATATAAATACATATTTTATAATATTTTTATAATAATAATTATATATGAATGAACACTTTTGAATAATGTTTTTGTTATTAATAATACATATATAATAATATTATAGGAAGGATAATATACAAATAAATATATATAAATGTTTTTGATCATAATATAAATACATATTTTATAATATTTTTATAATAATAATTATATATGAATGAACACTTTTTAATAATGTTTTTGTTATTAATAATACATATATAATAATATTATAGGAAGGATAATATGCAAATAAATATTCACAGGTTTTTTTGATCATAATATAAATACATAGTTTAAAGTTTTTTTATAATAATAATTATATATGAATGAACACTTTTTAGTAATGTTTTTGTAATTAATAATACAAATATAATAATATTATAGAAACGATAATATGCAAATAAATATTGACAGGTTTTTTTGATCATAATATAAATACATAGTTTAAAGTTTTTTTATAATAATAATTATATATGAATGAACACTTTTTAATAATGTTTTTGTTATGAATAATACATATATAATAATATTATAGGAAGGATAATATACAAATAAATATATATAAATGTTTTTGATCATAATATAAATACATATTTTATAATATTTTTATAATAATAATAATATATGAATGAAAACTTTTTTAATAATGTTTTTGTTATGAATAATACATATATAATAATATTATAGGAAGGATAATATACAAATAAATATATATAAATATTTTTGATCATAATATAAATACATATTTTATAATATTTTTATAATAATAATTATATATGAATGAACACTTTTTAATAATGTTTTTGTTATTAATAATACATATATAATAATATTATAGGAAGGATAATATACAAATAAATATATATAAATGTTTTTGATCATAATATAAATACATATTTTATAATATTTTTATAATAATAATTATATATGAATGAACACTTTTTAATGATGTTTTTGTAATTAATAATACATATATAATAATATTATAGGAAGGATAATATGCAAATAAATATTCACAGTTTTTTTTTATCATAATATAAATACATATTTAAAAGTTTTTTATAATAATAATTATATATGAATGAACACTTTTTAGTAATGTTTTTGTAATTAATAATACAAATATAATAATATTATAGAAACGATAATATGAAAATAAATATTGACAGGTTTTTTTGATCATAATATAAATACTTAGTTTAAAGTTTTTTTATAATTATAATTATATATGAATGAACACTTTTTAATAATGTTTTTGTTATGAATAATACATATATAATAATATTATAGGAAGGATAATATACAAATAAATATATATAAATGTTTTTGATCATAATATAAATACATATTTTAAAATTTTTATATAAAAATAATTTTATATGAATGAACACTTTTTAATGATGGTTTTGTAATTAATAATACATATATAATAATATTATAGGATGGATAATATGCAAATAAATATTCACAGGTTTTTTTTATCATAATATAAATACATATTTTAAAGTTTTTAATAATAATAATTATATATGAATGAACACTTTTTAGTAATGTTTTTGTAATTAATAATACAAATATAATAATATTATAGAAACGATAATATGAAAATAAATATTGACAGGTTTTTTTGATCATAATATAAATACATAGTTTAAAGTTTTTTTATAATTATAATTATATATGAATGAACACTTTTTAATAATGTTTTTGTTATGAATAATACTTATATAATAATATTATAGTAAGGATAATATGCAATTAAATATTGACAGGTTTTTTTATCATAATATAAATACATATTTTAAAGTTTTTTATAATAATAATAATATATGAACACTTTTTAGTAATGTTTTTGTAATTAATAATCCAAATATAATAATATTATAGAAACGATAATATGCAAATAAATATTGACAGGTTTTTTTGATCATAATATAAATACATAGTTTAAAGTTTTTTTATAATAATAATTATATATGAATGAACACTTTTTAGTAATGTTTTTGTAATTAATAATACAAATATAATAATATTATAGAAACGATAATATGCAAATAAATATTGACAGGTTTTTTTGATCATAATATAAATACATAGTTTAAAGTTTTTTTATAATAATAATTATATATGAATGAACACTTTTTAGTAATGTTTTTGTAATTAATAATACAAATATAATAATATTATAGAAACGATAATATGCAAATAAATATTGACAGGTTTTTTTGATCATAATATAAATACATAGTTTAAAGTTTTTTTAAAATAATAATTATATATGAATGAACACTTTTTAGTAATGTTTTTGTAATTAATAATACAAATATAATAATATTATAGAAACGATAATATGCAAATAAATATTGACAGGTTTTTTTGATCATAATATAAATACATAGTTTAAAGTTTTTTTATAATTATAATTATATATGAATGAACACTTTTTAATAATGTTTTTGTTATGAATAATACATATATAATAATATTATAGGAAGGATAATATACAAATAAATATATATAAATGTTTTTGATTATAATATAAATACATATTTTATAATATTTTTATAATAATAATTATATATGAATGAACACTTTTTAATAATGTTTTTGTTATTAATAATACATATATAATAATATTATAGGAAGGATAATATACAAATAAATATATATAAATGTTTTTGATCATAATATAAATACATATTTTATAATATTTTTATAATTATAATTATATATGATGAACACTTTTTAATAATGATTTTAATAATAATAATACATATATATTAATATTATAGTAAGGATAATATGCAATTAAATTTTGACAGGTTTTTTTTATCATATTATAAATACATATTTTAAAATTTTTATATAAAAATAATGATATATGAATGAACAATTTTTAATGATGTTTTTGTAATTAATAATACATATATAATAATATTATAGGAAGGATAATATGCAAATAAATATTCACAGGTTTTTTTTATCATAATATAAATACATATTTTAAAGTTTTTTATAATAATAATTATATATGAATGAACACTTTTTAGTAATGTTTTTGTAATAAATAATACAAATATAATAATATTATAGAAACGATAATATGAAAATAAATATTGACAGGTTTTTTTGATCATAATATAAATACATAGTTTAAAGTTTTTTATAATTATAATTATATATGAATGAACACTTTTTAATAATGTTTTTGTTATGAATAATACATATATAATAATATTATAGGAAGGATAATATACAAATAAATATATAAAAATGTTTTTGATCATAATATAAATACATATTTTAAAATATTTTTATAATTATAATTATATATGAATGAACACTTTTTAATAATGTTTTTAATAATAATAATACATATATATTAATATTATAGTAAGGATAATATGCAATTAAATATTGACAAGTTTTTTTTTATCATAATATAAATACATATTTTATAATTTTTATATAAAAATAATTATATATGAATGAACACTTTTTAATGATGTTTTTGTTATTAATAATACATATATAATAATATTATAGGAAGGATAATATACAAATAAATATATATAAATGTTTTTGATCATAATATAAATACATATTTTATAATATTTTTATAATAATAATTATATATGAATGAACACTTTTGAATAATGTTTTTGTTATTAATAATACATATATAATAATATTATAGAAAGGATAATATGCAAATAAATATTCACAGGTTTTTTTTATCATAATATAAATACATAGTTTAAAGTTTTTTTATAATAATAATTATATATGAATGAACACGTTTTTGTAATTAATAATACAAATATAATAATATTATAGAAACGATAATATGCAAATAAATATTGACAGGTTTTTTTGATCATAATATAAATACATAGTTTAAAGTTTTTTTATAATTATAATTATATATGAATGAACACTTTTTAATAATGTTTTTGTTATTAATAATACATATATAATAATATTATAGGAAGGATAATATACAAATAAATATATATAAATGTTTTTGATCATAATATAAATACATATTTTATAATATTTTTATAATTATAATTATATATGAATGAACACTTTTTAATAATGTTTTTAATAATAATAATACATATATATTAATATTATAGTAAGGATAATATGCAATTAAATATTGACAGGTTTTTTTTATCATAATATAAATACATATTTTAAAATTTTTATATAAAAATAATTATATATGAATGAACACTTTTTAATGATGTTTTTGTTATTAATAATACATATATAATAATATTATAGTAAGGATAATATACAAATAAATATATATAAATGTTTTTGATCATAATATAAATACATTTTTTATAATATTTTTATAATAATAATTTTATATGAATGAATACTTTTGAATAATGTTTTTGTTATTAATAATACATATATAATAATATTATAGGAAGGATAATATACAAATAAATATATATAAATGTTTTTGATCATAATATAAATACATATTTTATAATATTTTTATAATAATAATTATATATGAATGAACACTTTTTAATGATGTTTTTGTAATTAATAATACATATATAATAATATTATAGGAAGGATAATATGCAAATAAATATTCACAGTTTTTTTTATCTTAATATAAATACATATTTAAAAGTTTTTTATAATAATAATTATATATGAATGAACACTTTTTAGTAATGTTTTTGTAATAATAATACAAATATAATAATATTATAGAAACGATAATATGAAAATAAATATTGACAGGTTTTTTTGATCATAATATAAATACATAGTTTAAAGTTTTTTTATAATTATAATTATATATGAATGAACACTTTTTAATAATGTTTTTGTTATGAATAATACATATATAATAATATTATAGGAAGGATAATATACAAATAAATATATATAAATGTTTTTGATCATAATATAAATACATATTTTATAATATTTTTATAATTATAATTATATATGAATGAACACTTTTTAATAATGTTTTTAATAATAATAATACATATATATTAATATTATAGTAAGGATAATATGCAAATAAATATTCACAGTTTTTTTTTATCATAATATAAATACATATTTAAAAGTTTTTTATAATAATAATTATATATGAATGAACACTTTTTAGTAATGTTTTTGTAATTAATAATACAAATATAATAATATTATAGAAACGATAATATGCAAATAAATATTGACAGGTTTTTTTGATCATAATATAAATACATAGTTTAAAGTTTTTTTAAAATAATAATTATATATGAATGAACACTTTTTAGTAATGTTTTTGTAATTAATAATACAAATATAATAATATTATAGAAACGATAATATGCAAATAAATATTGACAGGTTTTTTTGATCATAATATAAATACATAGTTTAAAGTTTTTTTATAATTATAATTATATATGAATGAACACTTTTTAATAATGTTTTTGTTATGAATAATACATATATAATAATATTATAGGAAGGATAATATACAAATAAATATATATAAATGTTTTTGATTATAATATAAATACATATTTTATAATATTTTTATAATAATAATTATATATGAATGAACACTTTTTAATAATGTTTTTGTTATTAATAATACATATATAATAATATTATAGGAAGGATAATATACAAATAAATATATATAAATGTTTTTGATCATAATATAAATACATATTTTATAATATTTTTATAATTATAATTATATATGATGAACACTTTTTAATAATGATTTTAATAATAATAATACATATATATTAATATTATAGTAAGGATAATATGCAATTAAATTTTGACAGGTTTTTTTTATCATATTATAAATACATATTTTAAAATTTTTATATAAAAATAATGATATATGAATGAACAATTTTTAATGATGTTTTTGTAATTAATAATACATATATAATAATATTATAGGAAGGATAATATGCAAATAAATATTCACAGGTTTTTTTTATCATAATATAAATACATATTTTAAAGTTTTTTATAATAATAATTATATATGAATGAACACTTTTTAGTAATGTTTTTGTAATAAATAATACAAATATAATAATATTATAGAAACGATAATATGAAAATAAATATTGACAGGTTTTTTTGATCATAATATAAATACATAGTTTAAAGTTTTTTTATAATTATAATTATATATGAATGAACACTTTTTAATAATGTTTTTGTTATGAATAATACATATATAATAATATTATAGGAAGGATAATATACAAATAAATATATAAAAATGTTTTTGATCATAATATAAATACATATTTTAAAATATTTTTATAATTATAATTATATATGAATGAACACTTTTTAATAATGTTTTTAATAATAATAATACATATATATTAATATTATAGTAAGGATAATATGCAATTAAATATTGACAAGTTTTTTTTTATCATAATATAAATACATATTTTATAATTTTTATATAAAAATAATTATATATGAATGAACACTTTTTAATGATGTTTTTGTTATTAATAATACATATATAATAATATTATAGGAAGGATAATATACAAATAAATATATATAAATGTTTTTGATCATAATATAAATACATATTTTATAATATTTTTATAATAATAATTATATATGAATGAACACTTTTGAATAATGTTTTTGTTATTAATAATACATATATAATAATATTATAGGAAGGATAATATACAAATAAATATATATAAATGTTTTTGATCATAATATAATTACATATTTTATAATATTTTTATAATAATAATTATATATAAATGAACACCTTTTAATAATGTTTTTGTTATTAATAATACATATATAATAATATTATAGAAAGGATAATATGCAAATAAATATTCACAGGTTTTTTTTATCATAATATAAATACATAGTTTAAAGTTTTTTTATAATAATAATTATATATGAATGAACACGTTTTTGTAATTAATAATACAAATATAATAATATTATAGAAACGATAATATGCAAATAAATATTGACAGGTTTTTTTGATCATAATATAAATACATAGTTTAAAGTTTTTTTATAATTATAATTATATATGAATGAACACTTTTTAATAATGTTTTTGTTATTAATAATACATATATAATAATATTATAGGAAGGATAATATACAAATAAATATATATAAATGTTTTTGATCATAATATAAATACATATTTTATAATATTTTTATAATTATAATTATATATGAATGAACACTTTTTAATAATGTTTTTAATAATAATAATACATATATATTAATATTATAGTAAGGATAATATGCAATTAAATATTGACAGGTTTTTTTTATCATAATATAAATACATATTTTAAAATTTTTATATAAAAATAATTATATATGAATGAACACTTTTTAATGATGTTTTTGTTATTAATAATACATATATAATAATATTATAGTAAGGATAATATACAAATAAATATATATAAATGTTTTTGATCATAATATAAATACATTTTTTATAATATTTTTATAATAATAATTTTATATGAATGAATACTTTTGAATAATGTTTTTGTTATTAATAATACATATATAATAATATTATAGGAAGGATAATATACAAATAAATATATATAAATGTTTTTGATCATAATATAAATACATATTTTATAATATTTTTATAATAATAATTATATATGAATGAACACTTTTTAATGATGTTTTTGTAATTAATAATACATATATAATAATATTATAGGAAGGATAATATGCAAATAAATATTCACAGTTTTTTTTTATCTTAATATAAATACATATTTAAAAGTTTTTTATAATAATAATTATATATGAATGAACACTTTTTAGTAATGTTTTTGTAATAATAATACAAATATAATAATATTATAGAAACGATAATATGAAAATAAATATTGACAGGTTTTTTTGATCATAATATAAATACATAGTTTAAAGTTTTTTTATAATTATAATTATATATGAATGAACACTTTTTAATAATGTTTTTGTTATGAATAATACATATATAATAATATTATAGGAAGGATAATATACAAATAAATATATATAAATGTTTTTGATCATAATATAAATACATATTTTATAATATTTTTATAATTATAATTATATATGAATGAACACTTTTTAATAATGTTTTTAATAATAATAATACATATATATTAATATTATAGTAAGGATAATATGCAAATAAATATTCACAGGTTTTTTTTATCATAATATAAATACATATTTAAAAGTTTTTTATAATAATAATTATATATGAATGAACACTTTTTAGTAATGTTTTTGTAATTAATAATACAAATATAATAATATTATAGAAACGATAATATGAAAATAAATATTGACAGGTTTTTTTGATCATAATATAAATACATAGTTTAATGTTTTTTTATAATTATAATTATATATGAATGAACACTTTTTAATAATGTTTTTGTTATGAATAATACTTATATAATAATATTATAGTAAGGATAATATGCAATTAAATATTGACAGGTTTTTTTATCATAATATAAATACATATTTTATAATTTTTATATAAAAATAATTATATATGAATGAACACTTTTTAATGATGTTTTTGTTATTAATAATACATATATAATAATATTATAGGAAGGATAATATACAAATAAATATATATAAATGTTTTTGATCATAATATAAATACATATTTTATAATATTTTTACAATAATAATTATATATGAATGAACACTTTTGAATAATGTTTTTGTTATTAATAATACATATATAATAATATTATAGGAAGGATAATATACAAATAAATATATATAAATGTTTTTGATCATAATATAAATACATATTTTATAATATTTTTATAATAATAATTATATATGAATGAACACTTTTTAATGATGTTTTTGTAATTAATAATACATATATAATAATATTATAGGAAGGATAATATGCAAATAAATATTCACAGTTTTTTTTTATCATAATATAAATACATATTTAAAAGTTTTTTATATTAATAATTATATATGAATGAACACTTTTTAGTAATGTTTTTGTAATTAATAATACAAATATAATAATATTATAGAAACGATAATATGAAAATAAATATTGACAGGTTTTTTTGATCATAATATAAATACATAGTTTAAAGTTTTTTTATAATTATAATTATATATAAATGAGAACTTTTTAATAATGTTTTTGTTATGAATAATACATATATAGTAATATTATAGGAAGGATAATATACAAATAAATATATAAAAATGTTTTTGATCATAATATAAATACATATTTTATAATATTTTTATAATTATAATTATATATGAATGAACACTTTTTAATAATGTTTTTAATAATAATAATACATATATATTAATATTATAGTAAGGATAATATGCAATTAAATATTGACAGGTTTTTTTTTATCATAATATAAATACATATTTTATAATTTTTATATAAAAATAATTATATATGAATGAACACTTTTTAATGATGTTTTTGTTATTAATAATACATATATAATAATATTATAGGAAGGATAATATACAAATAAATATATATAAATGTTTTTGATCATAATATAAATACATATTTTATAATATTTTTATAATAATAATTATATATGAATGAACACTTTTTAATGATGTTTTTGTAATTAATAATACATATATAATAATATTATAGGAAGGATAATATGCAAATAAATATTCACAGTTTTTTTTATCATAATATAAATACATATTTAAAAGTTTTTTATAATAATAATAATATATGAATGAACACTTTTTAGTAATGTTTTTGTAATTAATAATACAAATATAATAATATTATAGAAACGATAATATGAAAATAAATATTGACAGGTTTTTTTGATCATAATATAAATACATAGTTTAAAGTTTTTTTATAATTATAATTATATATGAATGAACACTTTTTAATAATGTTTTTGTTATGAATAATACATATATAATAATATTATAGGAAGGATAATATACAAATAAATATATAAAAATGTTTTTGATCATAATATAAATACATATTTTATAATATTTTTTTAATTATAATTATATATGAATGAACACTTTTTAATAATGTTTTTAATAATAATAATACATATATATTAATATTATAGTAAGGATAATATGCAATTAAATATTGACAGGTTTTTTTTTATCATAATATAAATACATATTTTATAATTTTTATATAACAATAATTATATATGAATGAACACTTTTTAATGATGTTTTTGTTATTAATAATACATATATAATAATATTATAGGAAGGATAATATACAAATAAATATATATAAATGTTTTTGATCATAATATAAATACATATTTTATAATATTTTTATAATAATAATTATATATGAATGAACACTTTTTAATGATGTTTTTGTAATTAATAATACATATATAATAATATTATAGGAAGGATAATATGCAAATAAATATTCACAGTTTTTTTTATCATAATATAAATACATATTTAAAAGTTTTTTTTTATAATAATAATATATGAATGAACACTTTTTAGTAATGTTTTTGTGATTAATAATACAAATATAATAATATTATAGAAACGATAATATGAAAATAAATATTGACAGGTTTTTTTGATCATAATATAAATACATAGTTTAAAGTTTTTTTATAATTATAATTATATATGAATGATTACTTTTTAATAATGTTTTTAATAATAATAATACATATATATTAATATTATAGTAAGGATAATATGCAAATAAATATTCACAGGTTTTTTTTATCATAATATAAATACATATTTAAAAGTTTTTTATAATAATAATTATATATGAATGAACACTTTTTAGTAATGTTTTTGTAATTAATAATACAAATATAATAATATTATAGAAACGATAATATGAAAATAAATATTGACAGGTTTTTTTGATGATAATATAAATACATAGTTTAATGTTTTTTTATAATTATAATTATATATGAATGAACACTTTTTAATAATGTTTTTGTTATGAATAATACTTATATAATAATATTATAGTAAGGATAATATGCAATTAAATATTGACAGGTTTTTTTATCATAATATAAATACATATTTTATAATTTTTATATAAAAATAATTATATATGAATGAACACTTTTTAATGATGTTTTTGTTATTAATAATACATATATAATAATATTATAGGAAGGATAATATACAAATAAATATATATAAATGTTTTTGATCATAATATAAATACATATTTTATAATATTTTTATAATAATAATTATATATGAATGAACACTTTTGAATAATGTTTTTGTTATTAATAATACATATATAATAATATTATAGGAAGGATAATATACAAATAAATATATATAAATGTTTTTGATCATAATATAAATACATATTTTATAATATTTTTATAATAATAATTATATATGAATGAACACTTTTTAATAATGTTTTTGTTATTAATAATACATATATAATAATATTATAGGAAGGATAATATGCAAATAAATATTCACAGGTTTTTTTATCATAATATAAATACATATTTTAAAGTTTTTTATAATAATAATAATAGATGAATGAACACTTTTTAGTAATGTTTTTGTAATTAGTAATACAAATATAATAATATTATAGAAACGATAATATGCAAAAAAATATTGACAGGTTTTTTTGATCATAATATAAATACATAGTTTAAAGTTTTTTTATAATAATAATTATATATGAATGAACACTTTTTAGTAATGTTTTTGTAATTAATAATACAAATATAATAATATTATAGAAACGATAATATGCAAATAAATATTGACAGGTTTTTTTGATCATAATATAAATACATAGTTTAAAGTTTTTTTATAATTATAATTATATATGAATGAACACTTTTTAATAATGTTTTTGTTATGAATAATACATATATAATAATATTATAGGAAGGATAATATACAAATAAATATATATAAATGTTTTTGATCATAACATAAATACATATTTTATAATATTTTTATAATAATAATTATATATGAATGAACACTTTTTAATAATGTTTTTGTTATTAATAATACATATATAATAATATTATAGGAAGGATAATATACAAATAAATATATATAAATGTTTTTGATCATAATATAAATACATATTTTATAATATTTTTATAATAATAATTATATATGAATAAACACTTTTTAATGATGTTTTTGTAATTAATAATACATATATAATAATATTATAGGAAGGATAATATGCAAATAAATATTCACAGTTTTTTTTTATCATAATATAAATACATATTTAAAAGTTTTTTATATTAATAATTATATATGAATGAACACTTTTTAGTAATGTTTTTGTAATTAATAATACAAATATAATAATATTATAGAAACGATAATATGAAAATAAATATTGACAGGTTTTTTTGATCATAATATAAATACATAGTTTAAAGTTTTTTTATAATTATAATTATATATAAATGAGAACTTTTTAATAATGTTTTTGTTATGAATAATACATATATAGTAATATTATAGGAAGGATAATATACAAATAAATATATAAAAATGTTTTTGATCATAATATAAATACATATTTTATAATATTTTTATAATTATAATTATATATGAATGAACACTTTTTAATAATGTTTTTAATAATAATTATACATATATATTAATATTATAGTAAGGATAATATGCAATTAAATATTGACAGGTTTTTTTTTATCATAATATAAATACATATTTTATAATTTTTATATAAAAATAATTATATATGAATGAACACTTTTTAATGATGTTTTTGTTATTAATAATACATATATAATAATATTATAGGAAGGATAATATACAAATAAATATATATAAATGTTTTTGATCATAATATAAATACATATTTTATAATATTTTTATAATAATAATTATATATGAATGAACACTTTTTAATGATGTTTTTGTAATTAATAATACATATATAATAATATTATAGGAAGGATAATATGCAAATAAATATTCACAGTTTTTTTTATCATAATATAAATACATATTTAAAAGTTTTTTATAATAATAATAATATATGAATGAACACTTTTTAGTAATGTTTTTGTAATTAATAATACAAATATAATAATATTATAGAAACGATAATATGAAAATAAATATTGACAGGTTTTTTTGATCATAATATAAATACATAGTTTAAAGTTTTTTTATAATTATAATTATATATGAATGAACACTTTTTAATAATGTTTTTGTTATGAATAATACATATATAATAATATTATAGGAAGGCTAATATACAAATAAATATATAAAAATGTTTTTGATCATAATATAAATACATATTTTATAATATTTTTTTAATTATAATTATATATGAATGAACACTTTTTAATAATGTTTTTAATAATAATAATACATATATATTAATATTATAGTAAGGATAATATGCAATTAAATATTGACAGGTTTTTTTTTATCATAATATAAATACATATTTTATAATTTTTATATAACAATAATTATATATGAATGAACACTTTTTAATGATGTTTTTGTTATTAATAATACATATATAATAATATTATAGGAAGGATAATATACAAATAAATATATATAAATGTTTTTGATCATAATATAAATACATATTTTATAATATTTTTATAATAATAATTATATATGAATGAACACTTTTTAATGATGTTTTTGTAATTAATAATACATATATATTAATATTATAGTAAGGATAATATGCAATTAAATATTGACAGGTTTTTTTTTATCATAATATAAATACATATTTTATAATTTTTATATAACAATAATTATATATGAATGAACACTTTTTAGTAATGTTTTTGTAATTAATAATACAAATATAATAATATTATAGAAACGATAATATGAAAATAAATATTGACAGGTTTTTTTGATCATAATATAAATACATAGTTTAAAGTTTTTTTATAATTATAATTATATATGAATGAACACTTTTTAATAATGTTTTTGTTATGAATAATACATATATAATAATATTATAGGAAGGATAATATACAAATAAATATATAAAAATGTTTTTGATCATAATATAAATACATATTTTATAATATTTTTTTAATTATAATTATATATGAATGAACACTTTTTAATAATGTTTTTAATAATAATAATACATATATATTAATATTATAGTAAGGATAATATGCAATTAAATATTGACAGGTTTTTTTTTATCATAATATAAATACATATTTTATAATTTTTATATAACAATAATTATATATGAATGAACACTTTTTAATGATGTTTTTGTTATTAATAATACATATATAATAATATTATAGGAAGGATAATATACAAATAAATATATATAAATGTTTTTGATCATAATATAAATACATATTTTATAATATTTTTATAATAATAATTATATATGAATGAACACTTTTTAATGATGTTTTTGTAATTAATAATACATATATAATAATATTATAGGAAGGATAATATGCAAATAAATATTCACAGTTTTTTTTTTCATAATATAAATACATATTTAAAAGTTTTTTATAATAATAATAATATATGAATGAACACTTTTTAGTAATGTTTTTGTAATTAATAATACAAATATAATAATATTATAGAAACGATAATATGAAAATAAATATTGACAGGTTTTTTTGATCATAATATAAATACATAGTTTAAAGTTTTTTTATAATTATAATTATATATGAATGAACACTTTTTAATAATGTTTTTGTTATGAATAATACATATATAATAATATTATAGGAAGGATAATATACAAATAAATATTTAAAAAGGTTTTTATCATAATATAAATACATATTTTATAATATTTTTTTAATTATAATTATATATGAATGAACACTTTTTAATAATGTTTTTAATAATAATAATACATATATATTAATATTATAGTAAGGATAATATGCAATTAAATATTGACAGGTTTTTTTTTATCATAATATAAATACATATTTTATAATTTTTATATAACAATAATTATATATGAATGAACACTTTTTAATGATGTTTTTGTTATTAATAATACATATATAATAATATTATAGGAAGGATAATATACAAATAAATATATATAAATGTTTTTGATCATAATAAAAATACATATTTTATAATATTTTTATAATAATAATTATATATGAATGAACACTTTTTAATGATGTTTTTGTAATTAATAATACATATATAATAATATTATAGGAAGGATAATATGCAAATAAATATTCACAGTTTTTTTTTTCATAATATAAATACATATTTAAAAGTTTTTTATAATAATAATAATATATGAATGAACACTTTTTAGTAATGTTTTTGTAATTAATAATACAAATATAATAATATTATAGAAACGATAATATGAAAATAAATATTGACAGGTTTTTTTGATCATAATATAAATACATAGTTTAAAGTTTTTTTATAATTATAATTATATATGAATGAACACTTTTTAATAATGTTTTTGTTATGAATAATACATATATAATAATATTATAGGAAGGATAATATACAAATAAATATATAAAAATGTTTTTGATCATAATATAAATACATATTTTATAATATTTTTTTAATTATAATTATATATGAATGAACACTTTTTAATAATGTTTTTAATAATAATAATACATATATATTAATATTATAGTAAGGATAATATGCAATTAAATATTGACAGGTTTTTTTTTATCATAATATAAATACATATTTTATAATTTTTATATAACAATAATTATATATGAATGAACACTTTTTAATGATGTTTTTGTTATTAATAATACATATATAATAATATTATAGGAAGGATAATATACAAATAAATATATATAAATGTTTTTGATCATAATATAAATACATATTTTATAATATTTTTATAATAATAATTATATATGAATGAACACTTTTGAATAATATTTCTGTTATTAATAATACATATATAATAATATTATAGGAAGGATAATATACAAATAAATATATATAAATGTTTTTGATCATAATATAAATACATATTTTATAATATTTTTATAATAATAATTATATATGAATGAACACTTTTTAGTAATGTTTTTGTAATTAATAATCCAAATATAATAATATTATAGAAACGATAATATGCAAATAAATATTGACAGGTTTTTTTGATCATAATATAAATACATAGTTTAAAGTTTTTTTATAATAATAATTATATATGAATGAACACTTTTTAGTAATGTTTTTGTAATTAATAATACAAATATAATAATATTATAGAAACGATAATATGCAAATAAATATTGACAGGTTTTTTTGATCATAATATAAATACACAGTTTAAAGTTTTTTTATAATAATAATTATATATGAATGAACACTTTTTAGTAATGTTTTTGTAATTAATAATACAAATATAATAATATTATAGAAACGATAATATGCAAATAAATATTGACAGGTTTTTTTGATCATAATATAAATACATAGTTTAAAGTTTTTTTATAATTATAATTTTATATGAATGAACACTTTTTAATAATGTTTTTGTTATGAATAATACATATATAATAATATTATAGGAAGGATAATATACAAATAAATATATATAAATGTTTTTGATCATAATATAAATACATATTTTATAATAATTTTATAATAATAATAATATATGAATGAACACTTTTTAATAATGTTTTTGTTATTAATAATACATATATAATAATATTATAGGAAGGATAATATACAAATAAATATATAAAAATGTTTTTGATCATAATATAAATACATATTTTATAATATTTTTATAATAATAATTATATATGAATGAACACTTTTTAATAATGTTTTTGTTATTAATAATACATATATAATAATATTATAGGAAGGATAATATGCAAATAAATATTCACAGGTTTTTTTATCATAATATAAATACATATTTTAAAGTTTTTTATAATAATAATAATGTATGAATGAACACTTTTTAGTAATGTTTTTGTAATTAATAATACAAATATAATAATATTATAGAAACGATAATATGCAAATAAATATTGACAGGTTTTTTTGATCATAATATAAATACATAGTTTAAAGTTTTTTTATAATTATAATTATATATGAATGAACACTTTTTAATAATGTTTTTGTTATGAATAATACATATATAATAATATTATAGGGAGGATAATATACAAATAAATATATATAAATGTTTTTGATCATAATATAAATACATATTTTATAATATTTTTATAATAATAATTATATATGAATGAACACTTTTTAATAATGTTTTTGTTATTAATAATACATATATAATAATATTATAGGAAGGATAATATACAAATAAATATATATAAATGTTTTTGATCATAATATAAATACATATTTTATAATATTTTTATAATTATAATTATATATGATGAACACTTTTTAATAATGATTTTAATAATAATAATACATATATATTAATATTATAGTAAGGATAATATGCAATTAAATATTGACAGGTTTTTTTTATCATATTATAAATACATATTTTAAAATTTTTATATAAAAATAATTATATATGAATGAACAATTTTTAATGATGTTTTTGTAATTAATAATACATATATAATAATATTATAGGAAGGATAATATGCAAATAAATATTCACAGGTTTTTTTATCATAATATAAATACATATTTTAAAGTTTTTTATAATAATAATTATATATGAATGAACACTTTTTAGTAATGTTTTTGTAATTAATAATACAAATATAATAATATTATAGAAACGATAATATGAAAATAAATATTGACAGGTTTTTTTGATCATAATATAAATACATAGTTTAAAGTTTTTTTATAATTATAATTATATATGAATGAACACTTTTTAATAATGTTTTTGTTATGAATAATACATATATAATAATATTATAGGAAAGATAATATACAAATAAATATATAAAAATGTTTTTGATCATAATATAAATACATATTTTATAATATTTTTATAATTATAATTATATATGAATGAACACTTTTTAATAATGTTTTTAATAATAATAATACATATATATTAATATTATAGTAAGGATAATATGCAATTAAATATTGAAAGGTTTTTTTTTATCATAATATAAATACATATTTTATAATTTTTATATAAAAATAATTATATATGAATGAACACTTTTTAATGATGTTTTTGTTATTAATAATACATATATAATAATATTATAGGAAGGATAATATACAAATAAATATATATAAATGTTTTTGATCATAATATAAATACATATTTTATAATATTTTTATAATAATAATTATATATGAATAAACACTTTTGAATAATGTTTTTGTTATTAATAATACATATATAATAATATTATAGGAAGAATAATATGCAAATAAATATTCACAGGTTTTTTTATCATAATATAAATACATATTTTAAAGTTTTTTATAATAATAATAATATATGAATGAACACTTTTTAGTAATGTTTTTGTAATTAATAATCCAAATATAATAATATTATAGAAACGATAATATGGAAATAAATATTGACAGGTTTTTTTGATCATAATATAAATACATAGTTTAAAGTTTTTGTATAATAATAATTATATATGAATGAACACTTTTTAGTAATGTTTTTGTAATTAATAATAAAAATATAATAATATTATAGAAACGATAATATGCAAATAAATATTGACAGGTTTTTTTGATCATAATATAAATACATAGTTTAAAGTTTTTTTATAATTATAATTATATATGAATGAACACTTTTTAATAATGTTTTTGTTATGAATAATACATATATAATAATATTATAGGAAGGATAATATACAAATAAATATATATAAATGTTTTTGATCATAATATAAATACATATTTTATAATATTTTTATAATAATAATTATATATGAATGAACACTTTTTAATAATGTTTTTGTTATGAATAATAAATATATAATAATATTATAGGAAGGATAATATACAAATAAATATATATAAATGTTTTTGATCATAATATAAATACATATTTTATAATATTTTTATAATAATAATTATATATGAATGAACACTTTTTAATAATGTTTTTGTTATTAATAATACATATATAATGATATTATAGGAAGGATAATATACAAATAAATATATATAAATGTTTTTGATCATAATATAAATACATATTTTATAATATTTTTATAATTATAATTATATATGAATGAACACTTTTTAATAATGTTTTTAATAATAATAATACATATATATTAATATTATAGTAAGGATAATATGCAATTAAATATTGACAGGTTTTTTTTATCATAATATAAATACATATTTTAAAATTTTTATATAAAAATAATTATATATGAATGAACACTTTTTAATGATGTTTTTGTTATTAATAATACATATATAATAATATTATAGGAATGATAATATACAAATAAATATATATAAATGTTTTTGATCATAATATAAATACATATTTTATAATATTTTTATAATAATAATTTTATATGAATGAACACTTTTGAATAATGTTTTTGTTATTAATAATACATAGATAATAATATTATAGGAAGGATAATATACAAATAAATATATACAAATGTTTTTGATCATAATATAAATACATATTTTATAATATTTTTATAATTATAATTATATATGAATGAACACTTTTTAGTAATGTTTTTGTAATTAATAATACAAATATAATAATATTATAGAAACGATAATATGCAAATAGATATTGACAGGTTTTTTTTGAACATAATATAAATACATAGTTTAAAGTTTTTTTATAATAATAATTATATATGAATGAACACTTTTTAGTAATGTTTTTGTAATTAATAATACAAATATAATAATATTATAGAAACAATAATATGCAAATAAATATTGACAGGTTTTTTGATCATAATATAAATACATAGTTTAAAGTTTTTTTATAATTATAATTATATATGAATGAACACTTTTTAATAATGTTTTTTTATGAATAATACATATATAATAATATTATAGAAAGGATAATATACAAATAAATATATATAAATGTTTTTGATCATAATATAAATACATATTTTATAATATTTTTATAATAATAATAATATATGATTGAACACTTTTGAATAATGTTTTTGTTATTAATAATACATATATAATAATATTATAGGAAGGATAATATACAAATAAATATATATAAATGTTTTTGATCATAATATAAAAACATATTTTATAATATTTTTATAATAATAATTATATATGAATTACCACTTTTTAATAATGTTTTTGTTATTAATAATACATATATAATAATATTATAGGAAGGATAATATACAAATAAATATATATAAATGTTTTTGATCATAATATAAATACATATTTTATAATATTTTTATAATTATAATTATATATGAATGAACACTTTTTAATAATGTTTTTGTTATTAATAATACATATATAATAATATTATAGGAAGGATAATATACAAATAAATATATATAAATGTTTTTGATCATAATATAAATACATATTTTATAATATTTTTATAATAATAATTACATATGAATGAACACTTTTTAATGATGTTTTTGTTATTAATAATACATATATAATAATATTATAGGAAGGATAATATACAAATAAATATATATAAATGTTTTTGATCATAATATAAATACATATTTTATAATATTTTTTATAATTATAATTATATATGAATGAACACTTTTTAATAATGTTTTTAATAATAATAATACATATATATTAATATTATAGAAAGGATAATATGCAATTAAATATTGACAGGTTTTTTTTATCATAATATAAATACATATTTTAAATCTTTTTAGAATAATAATTATATATGAATGAACACTTTTTAGTAATGTTTTTGTAATTAATAATACAAATATAATAATATTAAAGAAACAATAATATGCAAATAAATATTGACAGGTTTTTTTGATCATAATATAAATACATAGTTTAAAGTTTTTTTATAATTATAATTATATATGAATGGACACTTTTTAATAATGTTTTTGTTATTAATAATACATATATAATAATATTATAGGAAGGATAATATACAAATAAATATATATAAATGTTTTTGATCATAATATAAAAACATATTTTATAATATTTTTATAATAATAATTATATATGAATTACCACTTTTTAATAATGTTTTTGTTATTAATAATACATATATAATAATATTATAGGAAGGATAATATACAAATAAATATATATAAATGTTTTTGATCATAATATAAATACATATTTTATAATATTTTTATAATTATAATTATATATGAATGAACACTTTTTAATAATGTTTTTGTTATTAATAATACATATATAATAATATTATAGGAAGGATAATATACAAATAAATATATATAAATGTTTTTGATCATAATATAAATACATATTTTATAATATTTTTATAATAATAATTACATATGAATGAACACTTTTTAATGATGTTTTTGTTATTAATAATACATATATAATAATATTATAGGAAGGATAATATACAAATAAATATATATAAATGTTTTTGATCATAATATAAATACATATTTTATAATATTTTTTATAATTATAATTATATATGAATGAACACTTTTTAATAATGTTTTTAATAATAATAATACATATATATTAATATTATAGAAAGGATAATATGCAATTAAATATTGACAGGTTTTTTTTATCATAATATAAATACATATTTTAAATCTTTTTAGAATAATAATTATATATGAATGAACACTTTTTAGTAATGTTTTTGTAATTAATAATACAAATATAATAATATTAAAGAAACAATAATATGCAAATAAATATTGACAGGTTTTTTTGATCATAATATAAATACATAGTTTAAAGTTTTTTTATAATTATAATTATATATGAATGGACACTTTTTAATAATGTTTTTGTTATGAATAATACATATATAATAATATTATAGGAAGGATAATATACAAATAAATATATAAAAATGTTTTTGATCATAATATAAATACATATTTTATAATATTTTTATAATTATAATTATATATGAATGACCACTTTTTAATAATGTTTTTATTAATAATAATACATATATATTAATATTATAGTAAGGATAATATGCAATTAAATATTGACAGGTTTTTTTTATCATAATATAAATACATATTTTATAATTTTTATATAAAAATAATTATATATGAATGAACACTTTTTAATGATGTTTTTGTTATGAATAATACATATATAATAATATTATAGGAAGGATAATATACAAATAAATATATATAAATGTTTTTGATCATAATATAAATACATATTTTATAATATTTTTATAATAATAATTATATATGAATGAACACTTTTGAATAATGTTTTTGTTATTATTAATACATATATAATAATATTATAGGAAGGATAATATACAAATAAATATATATAAATGTTTTTGATCATAATATAAATACATATTTTATAATATTTTTATAATAATAATTATATATGAATGAACACTTTTTAATAATGTTTTTGTTATTAATAATACATATATAATAATATTATAGGAAGAATAATATGCAAATAAATATTCACGGGTTTTTTTATCATAATATAAATACATATTTTAAAGTTTTTTTTTAATAATAATAATATATGAATGAACACTTTTTAGTAATGTTTTTGTAATTAATAATACAAATATAATAATATTATAGAAACGATAATATGCAAACAAATATTGACAGGTTTTTTTGATCATAATATAAATACATAGTTTATAGTTTTTTTATAATACTAATTATATATGAATGAACACTTTTTAGTAATGTTTTTGTAATTAATAATACAAATATAATAATATTATAGAAACGATAATATGCAAATAAATATTGACAGGTTTTTTTGATCATAATATAAATACATAGTTTAAAGTTTTTTTATAATTATAATTATATATGAATGAACACTTTTTAATAATGTTTTTGTTATGAATAATACATATATAATAATATTATAGGAAGGATAATATACAAATAAATATATAAAAATGTTTTTGATCATAATATAAATACATATTTTATAATATTTTTATAATTATAATTATATATGAATGAACACTTTTTAATAATGTTTTTAATAATAATAATACATATATATTAATATTATAGTAAGGATAATATGCAATTAAATATTGACAGGTTTTTTTTATCATAATATAAATACATATTTTATAATCTTTATATAAAAATAATTATATATGAATGAACACTTTTTAATGATGTTTTTGTTATTAATAATACATATATAATAATATTATAGGAAGGATAATATACAAATAAATATATATAAATGTTTTTGATCATAATATAAATACATATTTTATAATATTTTTATAATAATAATTATATATGAATGAACACTTTTGAATAATGTTTTTGTTATTAATAATACATATATACTAATATTATAGGAAGGATAATATACAAATAAATATATATAAATGTTTTTGATCATAATATAAATACATATTTTATAATATTTTTATAATAATAATTATATATGAATGAACACTTTTTAATAATGTTTTTGTTATTAATAATACATATATAATAATATTATAGGAAGGATAATATGCAAATAAATATTCACAGGTTTTTTTATCATAATATAAATACATATTTTAAAGTTTTTTATAATAATAATAATATATGAATGAACACTTTTTAGTAATGTTTTTGTAATTAATAATACAAATATAATAATATTATAGAAACGATAATATGCAAATAAATATTGACAGGTTTTTTTGATCATAATATAAATACATAGTTTAAAGTTTTTTTATAATTATAATTATATATGAATGAACACTTTTTAATAATGTTTTTGTTATGAATAATACATATATAATAATATTATAGGAAGGATAATATACAAATAAATATATATAAATGTTTTTGATCATAATATAAATACATATTTTATAATATTTTTATAATAATAATTATATATGAATGAACACTTTTTAATAATGTTTTTGTTATGAATAATACATATATAATAATATTATAGGAAGGATAATATACAAATAAATATATATAAATGTTTTTGATCATAATATAAATACATATTTTATAATATTTTTATAATTATAATAATATATGAATGAACACTTTTTAATAATGTTTTTGTTATGAATAATACATATATAATAATATTATAGGAAGGATAATATACAAATAAATATATATTATAAATGTTTTTGATCATAATATAAAAACATATTTTATAATATTTTTATAATAATAATTATATATGAATGAACACTTTTTAATAATGTTTTTGTTATTAATAATACATATATAATAATATTATAGGAAGGATAATATGCAAATAAATATTCACAGGTTTTTTTTATCATAATATAAATACATATTTTAAAGTTTTTTATAATAATAATTATATATGAATGAACACTTTTTAGTAATGTTTTTGTAATTAATAATACAAATATAATAATATTATAGAAACGATAATATGAAAATAAATATTGACAGGTTTTTTTGATCATAATATAAATACATAGTTTAAAGTTTTTTTATAATTATAATTATATATGAACGAACACTTTTTAATAATGTTTTTGTTATGAATAATACATATATAATAATATTATAGGAAGGATAATATACAAATAAATATATATAAATGTTTTTGATCATAATATAAATACATATTTTATAATATTTTTATAATAATAATTATATATGAATGAACACTTTTGAATAATGTTTTTGTTATTAATAATACATATATACTAATATTATAGGAAGGATAATATACAAATAAATATATATAAATGTTTTTGATCATAATATAAATACATATTTTATAATATTTTTATAATAATAATTATATATGAATGATCACTTTTTAGTAATGTTTTTGTAATTAATAATACAAATATAATAATATTATAGAAACGATAATATGCAAATAAATATTCACAGGTTTTTTTATCATAATATAAATACATATTTTAAAGTTTTTTATAATAATAATAATATATGAATGAACACTTTTTAGTAATGTTTTTGTAATTAATAATACAAATATAATAATATGATAGATCGATAATATGCAAATAAATATTGACAGGTTTTTTTGATCATAATATAAATACATAGTTTAAAGTTTTTTTATAATTATAATTATATATGAATGAACACTTTTTAATAATGTTTTTGTTATGAATAATACATATATAATAATATTATAGGAAGGATAATATACAAATAAATATATATAAATGTTTTTGATCATAATATAAATACATATTTTATAATATTTTTATAATAATAATAATATATGAATGAACACTTTTTAATAATGTTTTTGTTATTAATAATACATATATAATAATATTATAGGAAGGATAATATACAAATAAATATATATAAATGTTTTTGATCATAATATAAATACATATTTTATAATATTTTTATAATTATAATTATATATGAATGAACACTTTTTAATAATGATTTTAATAATAATAATACATATATATTAATATTATAGTAAGGATAATATGCAATTAAATATTGACAGGTTTTTTTTTATCATATTATAAATACATATTTTAAAATTTTTATATAAAAATAATTATATATGAATGAACACTTTTTAATGATGTTTTTGTAATTAATAATACATATATAATAATATTATAGGAAGGATAATATGCAAATAAATATTCACAGGTTTTTTTTATCATAATATAAATACATATTTTAAAGTTTTTTATAATAATAATTATATATGAATGAACACTTTTTAGTAATGTTTTTGTAATTAATAATACAAATATAATATTATTATAGAAACGATAATATGAAAATAAATATTGACAGGTTTTTTTGATCATAATATAAATACATAGTTTAAAGTTTTTTTATAATTATAATAATATATGAATGAACACTTTTTATAGCCCAGTTAAATTAGACTATTTGGGTGAAATAATTCCCGGAGAGTTGGAAATTTGTTTAAACGTCCCTTTTGTTCATTAGATTGAATAAAATAAAAAGTCCTGATGAGTAGGGGTCGAGCTTGACTAAGGGAAGGGTTCTGAATGTGACTTTTTTTAGTTTTTCACTTATATATTGGAAACTGTAAGTAATATTGAAAAATGTTAAAAACAAAAGTTAAAGCTGACAAAATTCCCTACAAAAAAGGTTTTATGCACTTTTTTCCTAGGAACAACCATATCCGATCAATAAGCTTCATAAGTTGTGAAAACTTAAATTGGACTTAAATTGCATGCACCAGCGTTCTAAATGCTTTCAAAACCATTTGTAAATTATATGCATGTAATAATTAAATATATGTGTATAGTATTATAATCTAAAGCTTTATAAATAAGGAGGTAAAATGTGGATTTATTTATATATATATATAGTAATATTATTTATAATATTATTTTTTTATTCATAGATACATTTTGTGAAACGTCGTTGGCAGCAATGGTTTCCCTAACTCAAAACAGTTTTGCTATTTTATTAACAGCTGTTAATTAGTTTGTTGACAAAATTGATGTTATTTAGTTGTTAAAATATTTTCCTTTTATTTAGCAACTTTAATTTTGCATTAATGACTATTTTCTCTAGTGTACTGTGATTCCACCCTCACCTCATAATAGCTGAGAGGGGTTTGATTTGTGATGAAACTATTGAGTGTGATAGCAGTGTGGTTCTTAGGAGAGGAATGGAAGGACTCTTAAAAGCCAGTTTTTCTACGCAGGATGGAAAGAGCCAGATATTCAAAAATGAATCCCACGGAGTTGTTCACAATTCTTGTCGAAAAAATTACACCAGACCAGACACTATTGCTGCTGATTTAAGAAACAAGTCAACGACCTCACAAGGAAGTTCCCGGCGTTCTAGTGAACCAAAATTCAATTTCAAACAGAAGTGTGTTTTTTTGTTGTGAAGTAATTGATGAAGAGTATTATCGGAAACAGACAAAAAAACCTGTAGAAAAACGTGAGAAGGTTTTTGATGTGTGCAGTTTAGAGATTAAGGAAAACATATCTAAGGCTGCTAATGAAAGGGGGATGAATGGGGAGAACAAGTATCAAGACGAATTGGGACTGTCAACGATTTGGTTGCAGCTCGTGCGATTTACCATGACAAATGCTGCAAAACATTTTTTTCAAAAAAAAAACGTTCAACTGGTAAAAAAAGAGGACGTCCTTCAGATGACTATGTGACAACTGCTATGGAAGAGATCTACAGTCTTCTCGATATGGGAAATGACTGTCAGTATTCTTTAACTGAAGTAATGGACACAATTACTGGGGAAAAGCCGTCAGTGAAAACAGTAAAAGATTAATTGAAGGAGAGGTATGGAGAACGTTTGATTATAAGCCAGTTACCATACCGCAAGACTGTTCTGTGCTTTGAGGAAGTTGGTGACAAAATTTTGAACACGTCGTGGTATGATAACAGTTCAAGGGGAAGAAATGCAGAAGAGGAACGCTGTAGAGTAGTTCGAGCAGCAGCTGCAATTATAAAGGAAGACATACAGAGCCAAGCTTACGACACCAGTCATTACCCCCCAAGTGATGGTTTTCTTCGTCAGATTGATGAGATTGTCCCTCTAACTCTTTTAACATTCTTGGAAGTAGCCTACTGTACTTCTATGTTCAAAGACCCAAGATAAAACTAAAAGTAAGAGGAAAGTAGTATCTCTTTCCCATGCAATTATAAGTGCAGTTCGCCCTCGTTCTTTTATTTCCCCTATCATGCATGGTATAGCCTTTTTTATACATCGGAAATATGGGTCTAAGAGCTTAGTTAACTTGCTAGCAAATTTAGGGTTCAGTGCCTCTTATAATGATGCTCAAACGTTGGAAATATCTGCCACTCACTCTCCCCAACAAGACATACCACCTGGTGTATTTCTCCAGTATGTGTTTGATAATGCAGATTACAACGTTGCCACACTGGATGGACTGAAAACATTTCACAGCATGGGTGGCATCAGTTGCCAAGAAGCATCAGTAGAACAAGACAACTTTCTTTGTAATGAAAAAAATAAGACCAGGTTCATCAAGATGCTTTCCCAGAAAATTACCTCAGAGGGTATTGAAGTCAGACAGGCTGAGGCTGATACAACAATTGTACGATGTGCAGTAGAAAAAAGAGCATTCATTGATCATGTTGCTATCGTTGGAGAGAATGTAGATTTGCTGGTCCTGCTGATTGGACTAGCTCCACTCGAGCGAGAAATCATCTTCTTCAAACCAGGAAAAGGTAAAGTAGAAAGCAGATGTTATCCCTCCGTTGAATTACAGAAATGTGACTTTGCCAGAAGCATATTGTTCATTCATGGATTTAGTGGGTGTGATACCACCTCGTCGTTTTTCAGAAAAGGCAAATCATCAATTGTGAAATTTTTTAGTAGGGATAATAGTCTTGATACCATCTCCAACATATTTTACAGCCCGACTTCGACGCAAAAGGAAGTCTCGACAGCCGGCGAGCGGATGATCCTAGCGATGTACAAATCCCGAGAAAAAGATCTGGACAGACACCGATACATCGCATTCATCAAATCCACCACTAGGCTGAAGGCAGACCTCCCGTCTCTGCCACCAACGAAAGGCTCTACCCAGCAACACTCCTATAGAGTATATTTACAAGTGCAAGAATGGCTGGGAAATAAACTACCACCAACTGATTGGGGTTGGACAACGGCCACCGAAGGACAGCTACAACCCCTTACTACCCTATATCCTGCTGCTCCAGCCACTATCCTCACAACAATTTTTTGCAATTGTACAAAAGGTTGTGGAACACGTTGTGGGTGCCGTAAAGCGGGTATCCACTGCTCAACAATGTGCGGAAACTGCGAAGGAGCGTGCACCAATGGCCCTCCAGTAGATGACGATTCCGTGAATGAGGATGACCCTGAAGAAACCCTGGATCCCCTAGTTTAAGTGATATTATCCGTGATTGTAATCATTAACATTATTTTAAGTGACATTAACTTTAAAAACATATATACATAACTTTTAAATGCAAATAAAACACGATTTTAATATACTGTTATATTCTTTACCCTTTAGCTTTAAACGGTCAAGTCCTACGAAAAAATGCATAGAGTTTTTTTTGTAGGGAATTTTGTCAGCTTTAACTTTTGTATTTAACACTTTTCAATATTACTTACAGTTTCCAATATATAAGCGAAAAACTAAAAAAGTCACATTCAGAGCCCTTCCCTTAGTCAAGCTCGACCCCCACCCATCAGGACTTTTTATTTTATTAAATCTAATGAACAAAAGGAACTTTTAATGAAACTTCCAAATCTCCGGGAATTTTTTCACCCTAATGGCAATTTTTTGTTTTATTTGACTGGGCTATTAATAATGTTTTTGTTATGAATAATACATATATAATAATATTATAGGAAGGATAATATACAAATAAATATATATAAATGTTTTTGATCATAATATAAAAACATATTTTATAATATTTTTATAATAATAATTATATATGAATGAACACTTTTTAATAATGTTTTTGTTATTAATAATACATATATAATAATATTATAGGAAGGATAATATGCAAATAAATATTCACAGGTTTTTTTTATCATAATATAAATACATATTTTAAAGTTTTTTATAATAATAATTATATATGAATGAACACTTTTTAGTAATGTTTTTGTAATTAATAATACAAATATAATAATATTATAGAAACGATAATATGAAAATAAATATTGACAGGTTTTTTTGATCATAATATAAATACATAGTTTAAAGTTTTTTTATAATTATAATTATATATGAATGAACACTTTTTAATAATGTTTTTGTTATGAATAATACATATATAATAATATTATAGGAAGGATAATATACAAATAAATATATATAAATGTTTTTGATCATAATATAAATACATATTTTATAATATTTTTATAATAATAATTATATATGAATGAACACTTTTGAATAATGTTTTTGTTATTAATAATACATATATACTAATATTATAGGAAGGATAATATACAAATAAATATATATAAATGTTTTTGATCATAATATAAATACATATTTTATAATATTTTTATAATAATAATTATATATGAATGAACACTTTTTAATAATGTTTTTGTTATTAATAATACATATATAATAATATTATAGGAAGGAAAATATGCAAATAAATATTCACAGGTTTTTTTATCATAATATAAATACATATTTTAAAGTTTTTTATAATAATAATAATATATGAATGAACACTTTTTAGTAATGTTTTTGTAATTAATAATACAAATATAATAATATTATAGAAACGATAATATGCAAATAAATATTGACAGGTTTTTTTGATCATAATATAAATACATAGTTTAAAGTTTTTTTATAATAATAATTATATATGAATGAACACTTTTTAGTAATGTTTTTGTAATCAATAATACAAATATAATAATATTATAGAAACGATAATATGCAAATAAATATTGACAGGTTTTTTTGATCATAATATAAATACATAGTTTAAAGTTTTTTTATAATTATAATTATATATGAATGAACACTTTTTAATAATGTTTTTGTTATGAATAATACATATATAATAATATTATAGGAAGGATAATATACAAATAAATATATAAAAATGTTTTTGATCATAATATAAATACATATTTTATAATATTTTTATAACTATAATTATATATGAATGAACACTTTTTAATAATGTTTTTAATAATAATAATACATATATATTAATATTATAGTAAGGATAATATGCAATTAAATATTGACAGGTTTTTTTTATCATAATATAAATACATATTTTAAAGTTTTTTATAATAATAATTATATATGAATGAACACTTTTTAGTAATGTTTTTGTAATTAATAATACAAATATAATAATATTATAGAAACGATAATATGCAAATAGATATTGACAGGTTTTTTTGAACATAATATAAATACATAGTTTAAAGTTTTTTTATAATAATAATTATATATGAATGAACACTTTTTAGTAATGTTTTTGTAATTAATAATACAAATATAATAATATTATAGAAACAATAATATGCAAATAAATATTGACAGGTTTTTTGATCATAATATAAATACATAGTTTAAAGTTTTTTTATAATTATAATTATATATGAATGAACACTTTTTAATAATGTTTTTGTTATGAATAATACATATATAATAATATTATAGATAGGATAATATACAAATAAATATATATAAATGTTTTTGATCATAATATAAATACATATTTTATAATCTTTTTATAATAATAATTATATATGAATGAACACTTTTTAATAATGTTTTTGTTATTAATAATACATATATAATAATATTATAGGAAGGATAATATACAAATAAATATATATAAATGTTTTTGATCATAATATAAATACATATTTTATAATATTTTTATAATTATAATTATATATGAATGAACACTTTTTAATAATGTTTTTGTTATTAATAATACATAATAATATTATATGAAGGATAATATACAAATAAATATATATAAATGTTTTTGATCATAATATAAATACATATTTTATAATATTTTTATAATAATAATTATATATGAATGAACACTTTTTAATACTGTTTTTGTTATTAATAATACATATATAATAATATTATAGGAAGGATAATATACAAATAAATATATATAAATGTTTTTGATCATAATATAAATACATATTTTATAATATTTTTTATAATTATAATTATATATGAATGAACACTTTTTAATAATGTTTTTAATAATAATAATACATATATATTAATATTATAGTAAGGATAATATGCAATTAAATATTGACAGGTTTTTTTATCATAATATAAATAAATATTTTATAATTTTTATATAAAAATAGTTATATATGAATGAACACTTTTTAATGATGTTTTTGTTATTAATAATACATATATAATAATATTATAGGAAGGATAATATACAAATAAATATATATAAATGTTTTTGATCATAATATAAATACATATTTTATAATATTTTTATAATAATAATTATATATGAATGAACACTTTTTAATGATGTTTTTGTAATTAATAATACATATATAATAATATTATAGGAAGGATAATATGCAAATAAATATTCACAGTTTTTTTTTATCATAATATAAATACATATTTAAAAGTTTTTTATAATAATAATTATATATGAATGAACACTTTTTAGTAATGTTTTTGTAATTAATAATACAAATATAATAATATTATAGAAACGATAATATGAAAATAAATATTGACAGGTTTTTTTGATCATAATATAAATACATAGTTTAAAGTTTTTTTATAATTATAATTATATATGAATGAACACTTTTTAATAATGTTTTTGTTATAAATAATACATATATAATAATATTATAGGAAGGATAATATACAAATAAATATATAAAAATGTTTTTGATCATAATATAAATACATATTTTATAATATTTTTATAATTATAATTATATATGAATGAACACTTTTTAATAATGTTTTTAATAATAATAATACATATATATTAATATTATAGTAAGGTTAATATGCAATTAAATATTGACAGGTTTTTTTTATCATAATATAAATACATATTTTATAATTTTTATATAAAAATAATTATATATGAATGAACACTTTTTAATGATGTTTTTGTTATTAATAATACATATATAATAATATTATAGGAAGGATAATATACAAATTAATATATATAAATGTTTTTGATCATAATATAAATACATATTTTATAATATTTTTATAATAATAATTATATATGAATGAACACTTTTGAATAATGTTTTTGTTATTAATAATACATATATAATAATATTATAGGAAGGATAATATACAAATAAATATATATAAATGTTTTTGATCATAATATAAATACATATTTTATAATATTTTTATAATAATAATTATATATGAATGAACACCTTTTAATAATGTTTTTGTTATTAATAATACATATATAATAATATTATAGGAAGGATAATATGCAAATAAATATTCACAGGTTTTTTTATCATAATATAAATACATATTTTAAAGTTTTTTATAATAATAATAATATATGAATGAACACTTTTTAGTAATGTTTTTGTAATTAATAATCCAAATATAATAATAGTATAGAAACGATAATATGCAAATAAATATTGACAGGTTTTTTTGATCATAATATAAATACATAGTTTAAAGTTTTTTTATAATTATAATTATATATGAATGAACACTTTTTAATAATGTTTTTGTTATGAATAATACATATATAATAATATTATAGGAAGGATAATATACAAATAAATATATATAAATGTTTTTGATCATAATATAAATACATATTTTATAATAATTTTATAATAATAATAATATATGAATGAACACTTTTTAATAATGTTTTTGTTATTAATAATACATATATAATAATATTATAGAAACGATAATATGCAAATAAATATTGACAGGTTTTTTTGATCATAATATAAATACATAGTTTAAAGTTTTTTTATAATAATAATTATATATGAATGAACACTTTTTAGTAATGTTTTTGTAATTAATAATACAAATATAATAATATTATAGAAACGATAATATGCAAATAAATATTGACAGGTTTTTTTGATCATAATATAAATACATAGTTTAAAGTTTTTTTATAATTATAATTATATATGAATGAACACTTTTTAATAATGTTTTTGTTATGAATAATACATATATAATAATATTATAGGAAGGATAATATATAAATAAATATATATAAATGTTTTTGATCATAATATAAATACATATTTTATAATAATTTTATAATAATAATAATATATGAATGAACACTTTTTAATAATGTTTTTGTTATTAATAATACATATATAATAATATTATAGGAAGGATAATATACAAATAAATATATAAAAATGTTTTTGATCATAATATAAATACATATTTTATAATATTTTTATAATAATAATTATATATAAATGAACACTTTTTAATAATGTTTTTGTTATTAATAATACATATATAATAATATTATAGGAAGGATAATATGCAAATAAATATTCACAGTTTTTTTTTATCATAATATAAATACATATTTTAAAGTTTTTTATAATAATAATAATATATGAATGAACACTTTTAGTAATGTTTTTGTAATTAATAATACAAAAATAATAATATTATAGAAACGATAATATGCAAATAAATATTGACAGGTTTTTTTGATCATAATATAAATACATAGTTTAAAGTTTTTTTATAATAATAATTATATATGAATGAACACTTTTTAGTAATGTTTTTGTAATTAATAATAATTTAATTGCATATTATCCTTACTATAATATTAATATATATGTATTATTATTATTAAAAACATTATTAAAAAGTGCACATTCATATATAATTATAATTATACAAATATTTTAAAATATGTATTTATATTATGATCAAAAACATTTTTATATATTTATTTGTATATTATCCTTCCTATAATATTATTATATATGTATTATTCATAACAAAAACATTATTAAAAAGTGTTCATTCATGTATAATTATAATTATAAAAAAACTTTAAACTATGTATTTATATTATGATCAAAAAAACCTGTCAATATTTATTTTCATATTATCGTTTCTATAATATTATTATATTTGTATTATTAATTACAAAAACATTACTAAAAAGTGTTCATTCATATATAATTATTATTATAAAAAACTTTTAAATATGTATTCATATTATGATAAAAAAAACTGTGAATATTTATTTGCATATTATCCTTCCTATAATATTATTATATATGTATTATTTATTACAAAAACATCATTAAAAAGTGTTCATTCATACATAATTATTATTATAAAAATATTATAAAATATGTATTTATATTATGATCAAAAACATTTATATATATTTATTTGTATATTATCCTTCCTATAATATTATTATATATGTATTATTAATAACAAAAACATTATTAAAAAGTGTTCATTCATATATAATTATTATTATAAAAATATTATAAAATATGTATTTATATTATGATCAAAAACATTTATATATATTTATTTGTATATTATCCTTCCTATAATATTATTATATATGTATTATTCATAACAAAAACATTATTAAAAAGTGTTCATTCATATATTATTATTTTTATAAAAATATTATAAAATATGTATTTATATTATGATCAAAAACATTTATATATATTTATTTGTATATTATCCTTCCTATAATATTATTATATATGTATTATTCATAACAAAAACATTATTAAAAAGTGTTCATTCATATATAATTATAATTATAAAAAAAACTTTAAACTATGTATTTATATTTTGATCAAAAAAACCTGTCAATATTTATTTGCATATTATCGTTTCTATAATATTATTATATTTGTATTATTAATTACAAAAACATTACTAAAAAGTGTTCATTCATATATAATTATTATTATAAAAAAACTTTAAACTATGTATTTATATTATGATCAAAAAAACCTGTAAATATTTATTTGCATATTATCGTTTCTATAATATTATTATATTTGTATTATTAATTACAAAAACATTACTAAAAAGTGTTCATTCATATATTATTATTATTATAAAAAACTTTAAAATATGTATTTATATTATGATAAAAAAACCTGTGAATATTTATTTGCATATTATCCTTCCTATAATATTATTATATATGTATTATTAATAACAAAAACATTATTAAAAAGTGTTTATTCATATATAATTATTATTATAAAAATATTATAAAATATGTATTTATATTATGATCAAAAACATTTTTATATATTTATTTGTATATTATCCTTCCTATAATATTATTATATATGTATTATTAATAACAAAAACATTATTAAAAAGTGTTCATTCATATATTATTATTATTATAAAATTATTATAAAATATGTATTTATATTATGATCAAAAACATTTATATATATTTATTTGTATATTATCCTTCCAAAAAAACCTGTCAATATTTATTTGCATATTATCGTTTCTATAATATTATTATATTTGTATTATTAATTACAAAAACATTACTAAAAAGTGTTCATTCATATATAATTATTATTATAAAAAACTTTTAAATATGTATTCATATTATGATAAAAAAAACTGTGAATATTTATTTGCATATTATCCTTCCTATAATATTATTATATATGTATTATTTATTACAAAAACATCATTAAAAAGTGTTCATTCATATATAATTATTATTATAAAAATATTATAAAATATGTATTTATATTATGATCAAAAACATTTATATATATTTATTTGTATATTATCCTTCCTATAATATTATTATATATGTATTATTAATAACAAAAACATTATTAAAAAGTGTTCATTCATATATAATTATTATTATAAAAATATTATAAAATACGTATTTATATTATGATCAAAAACATTTATATATATTTATTTGTATATTATCCTTCCTATAATATTATTATATATGTATTATTCATAACAAAAACATTATTAAAAAGTGTTCATTCATATATTATTATTATTATACAAATATTATAAAATATGTATTTATATTATGATCAAAAACATTTATATATATTTATTTATATATTATCCTTCCTATAATATTATTATATATGTATTATTTATAACAAAAACATTATTAAAAAGTGTTCATTCATATATAATTATAATTATAAAAAAAACTTTAAACTATGTATTTATATTATGATCAAAAAAACCTGTCAATATTTATTTGCATATTATCGTTTCTATAATATTATTATATTTGTATTATTAATTACAAAAACATTACTAAAAAGTGTTCATTCATATATAATTATTATTATAAAAAAACTTTAAACTATGTATTTATATTATGATCAAAAAAACCTGTCAATATTTATTTGCATATTATCGTTTCTATAATATTATTATATTTGTATTATTAATTACAAAAACATTACTAAAAAGTGTTCATTCATATATTATTATTATTATAAAAAACTTTAAAATATGTATTTATATTATGATGAAAAAACCTGTGAATATTTATTTGCATAATATCCTTCCTATAATATTATCATATATGTATTATTAATAACAAAAACATAATTAAAAAGTGTTTATTCATATATAATTATTATTATAAAAATATTATAAAATATGTATTTATATTATGATCAAAAACATTTTTATATATTTATTTGTATATTATCCTTCCTATAATATTATTATATATGTATTATTAATAACAAAAACATTATTAAAAAGTGTTCATTCATATATTATTATTATTATAAAATTATTATAAAATATGTATTTATATTATGATCAAAAACATTTATTTATATTTATTTGTATATTATCCTTCCAAAAAAACCTGTCAATATTTATTTGCATATTATCGTTTCTATAATATTATTATATTTGTATTATTAATTACAAAAACATTACTAAAAAGTGTTCATTCATATATAATTATTATTATAAAAAAACTTTAAACTATGTATTTATATTATGATCAAAAAAACCTGTCAATATTTATTTGCATATTATCGTTTCTATAATATTATTATATATGTATTATTAATAACAAAAACATTATTAAAAAGTGTTCATTCATATATTATTATTATTATAAAATTATTATAAAATATGTATTTATATTATGATCAAAAACATTTATATATATTTATTTGTATATTATCCTTCCTATAATATTATTATATATGTATTATTCATAACAAAAACATTATTAAAAAGTGTTCATTCATATATAATTATAATTATAAAAAAACTTTAAACTATGTATTTATATTATGATCAAAAAAACCTGTCAATATTTATTTGCATATTATCGTGTCTATAATATTATTATATTTGGATTATTAATTACAAAAACATTACTAAAAAGTGTTCATTCATATATTATTATTATTATAAAAAACTTTAAAATATGTATTTATATTATGATAAAAAAACCTGTAAATATTTATTTGCATATTATCCTTCCTATAATATTATTATATATGTATTATTAATAACAAAAACATTATTAAAAGGTGTTCATTCATATATAATTATTATTATAAAAATATTATAAAATATGTATTTATATTATGATCAAAAACATTTATATATATTTATTTGTATATTATCCTTCCTATAATATTATTATATATGTATTATTAATAACAAAAACATTATTCAAAAGTGTTCATTCATATATAATTATTATTATAAAAATATTATAAAATATGTATTTATATTATGATCAAAAACATTTATATATATTTATTTGTATATTATCCTTCCTATAATATTATTATATATGTATTATTAATAACAAAAACATCATTAAAAATTGTTCATTCATATATAATTATTTTTATATAAAAATTATAAAATATGTATTTATATTATGATAAAAAAAAAACTGTCAATATTTAATTGCATATTATCCTTACTATAATATTAATATATATGTATTATTATTATTAAAAACATTATTAAAAAGTGTTCATTCATATATAATTATAATTATAAAAATATTATAAAATATGTATTTATATTATGATCAAAAACATTTTTATATATTTATTTGTATATTATCCTTCCTATAATATTATTATATATGTATTATTTATAACAAAAACATTATTAAAAAGTGTTCATTCATATATAATTATAATTATAAAAAAACTTTAAACTATGTATTTATATTATGATCAAAAAAACCTGTCAATATTTATTTTCATATTATCGTTTCTATAATATTATTATATTTGTATTATTAATTACAAAAACATTACTAAAAAGTGTTCATTCATATATAATTATTATTATAAAAAACTTTTAAATATGTATTTATATTATGATAAAAAAAAACTGTGAATATTTATTTGCATATTATCCTTCCTATAATATTATTATATATGTATTATTAATTACAAAAACATCATTAAAAAGTGTTCATTCATATATAATTATTATTATAAAAATATTATAAAATATGTATTTATATTATGATCAAAAACATTTATATATATTTATTTGTATATTATCCTTCCTATAATATTAATATATATGTATTATTAATAACAAAAACATCATTAAATAGTGTTCATTCATATATAACTATTTTTATATAAAAATTATAAAATATGTATTTATATTATGATAAAAAAACCTGTCAATATTTAATTGCATATTATCCTTACTATAATATTAATATATATGTATTATTATTATTAAAAACATTATTAAAAAGTGTTCATTCATATATAATTATAATTATAAAAATATTATAAAATATGTATTTATATTATGATCAAAAACATTTTTATATATTTATTTGTATATTATCCTTCCTATAATATTATTATATATGTATTATTCATAACAAAAACATTATTAAAAAGTGTTCATTCATATATAATTATAATTATAAAAAAACTTTAAACTATGTATTTATATTATGATCAAAAAAACCTGTCAATATTTATTTGCATATTATTGTTTCTTTAATATTATTATATTTGTATTATTAATTACAAAAACATTACTAAAAAGTGATCATTCATATATAATTATTATTATAAAATGATTTAAAATATGTATTTATATTATGATAAAAAAACCTGTCAATATTTAATTGCATATTATCCTTCCTATAATATTAATATATATGTATTATTATTATTAAAAACATTATTAAAAAGTGTTCATTCATATATAATTATAATTATAAAAAATATTATAAAATATGTATTTATATTATGATCAAAAACATTTATATATATTTATTTGTATATTATCCTTCCTATAATATTATTATATATGTATTATTTATAACAAAAACATTATTAAAAAGTGTTCATTCATATATAATTATTATTATAAAAATATTATAAAATATGTATTTATATTATGATCAAAAACATTTATATATATTTATTTGTATATTATCCTTCATATAATATTATTATATATGTATTATTAATAACAAAAACATTATTAAAAAGTGTTCATTCATATATAATTATAATTATAAAAATATTATAAAATATGTATTTATATTATGATCTAAAACATTTATATATATTTATTTGTATATTATCCTTCCTATAATATTATTATATATGTATTATTAATAACAAAAACATTATTAAAAAGTGTTCATTCATATATAATTATTATTATAAAAAGATTATAAAATATGTATTTATATTATGATCAAAAACATTTATATATATTTATTTGTATATTATCCTTCCTATAATATTATTATATATGTATTATTAATAACAAAAACATTATTAAAAAGTGTTCATTCATATATTATTATTATTATAAAAATATTATAAAATATGTATTTATATTATGATCAAAAACATTTATATATATTTATTTGTATATTATCCTTTCTATAATATTATTATATATGTATTATTCATAACAAAAACATTATTAAAAAGTGTTCATTCATATATAATTATAATTATAAAAAAACTTTAAACTATGTATTTATATTATGATCAAAAAACCTGTCAATATTTATTTGCATATTATTGTTTCTATAATATTATTATATTTGTATTATTAATTACAAAAACATTACTAAAAAGTGTTCATTCATATATAATTATTATTATAAAAAAACTTTAAACTATGTATTTATATTATGTTCAAAAAAACCTGTCAATATCTATTTGCATATTATCGTTTCTATAATATTATTATATTTGTATTATTAATTACAAAAACATTACTAAAAAGTGTTTATTCATATATAATTATTATTATAAAAAACTTTAAAATATGTATTTATATTATGATAAAAAAAACCTGTCAATATTTAATTGCATATTATCCTTACTATAATATTAATATATATGTATTATTATTATTAAAAACATTATTAAAAAGTGTTCATTCATATATAATTATAATTATAAAAATATTATAAAATATGTATTTATATTATGATCAAAAACATTTTTATATATTTATTTGTATATTATCCTTCCTATAATATTATTATATATGTATTATTCATAACAAAAACATTATTAAAAAGTGTTCATTCATATATAATTATAATTATAAAAAAACTTTAAACTATGTATTTATATTATGATCAAAAAAACCTGTCTATATTTATTTTCATATTATCGTTTCTATAATATTATTATATTTGTATTATTAATTACAAAAACATTACTAAAAAGTGTTCATTCATATATAATTATTATTATAAAAAACTTTTAAATATGTATTTATATTATGATAAAAAAAACTGTGAATATTTATTTGCATATTATCCTTCCTATAATATTATTATATATGTATTATTCATAACAAAAACATTATTAAAAAGTGTTCATTCATATATAATTATAATTATAAAAAAACTTTAAACTATGTATTTATATTATGATCAAAAAAACCTGTCAATATTTATTTGCATATTATCGTGTCTATAATATTATTATATTTGGATTATTAATTACAAAAACATTACTAAAAAGTGTTCATTCATATATTATTATTATTATAAAAAACTTTAAAATATGTATTTATATTATGATAAAAAAACCTGTAAATATTTATTTGCATATTATCCTTCCTATAATATTATTATATATGTATTATTAATAACAAAAACATTATTAAAAGGTGTTCATTCATATATAATTATTATTATAAAAATATTATAAAATATGTATTTATATTATGATCAAAAACATTTATATATATTTATTTGTATATTATCCTTCCTATAATATTATTATATATGTATTATTAATAACAAAAACATTATTCAAAAGTGTTCATTCATATATAATTATTATTATAAAAATATTATAAAATATGTATTTATATTATGATCAAAAACATTTATATATATTTATTTGTATATTATCCTTCCTATAATATTATTATATATGTATTATTAATAACAAAAACATCATTAAAAATTGTTCATTCATATATAATTATTTTTATATAAAAATTATAAAATATGTATTTATATTATGATAAAAAAAAAACTGTCAATATTTAATTGCATATTATCCTTACTATAATATTAATATATATGTATTATTATTATTAAAAACATTATTAAAAAGTGTTCATTCATATATAATTATAATTATAAAAATATTATAAAATATGTATTTATATTATGATCAAAAACATTTTTATATATTTATTTGTATATTATCCTTCCTATAATATTATTATATATGTATTATTCATAACAAAAACATTATTAAAAAGTGTTCATTCATATATAATTATAATTATAAAAAAAACTTTAAACTATGTATTTATATTATGATCAAAAAAACCTGTCAATATTTATTTTCATATTATCGTTTCTATAATATTATTATATTTGTATTATTAATTACAAAAACATTACTAAAAAGTGTTCATTCATATATAATTATTATTATAAAAAACTTTTAAATATGTATTTATATTATGATAAAAAAAAACTGTGAATATTTATTTGCATATTATCCTTCCTATAATATTATTATATATGTATTATTAATTACAAAAACATCATTAAAAAGTGTTCATTCATATATAATTATTATTATAAAAATATTATAAAATATGTATTTATATTATGATCAAAAACATTTATATATATTTATTTGTATATTATCCTTCCTATAATATTAATATATATGTATAATTAATAACAAAAACATCATTAAATAGTGTTCATTCATATATAACTATTTTTATATAAAAATTATAAAATATGTATTTATATTATGATAAAAAAACCTGTCAATATTTAATTGCATATTATCCTTACTATAATATTAATATATATGTATTATTATTATTAAAAACATTATTAAAAAGTGTTCATTCATATATAATTATAATTATAAAAATATTATAAAATATGTATTTATATTATGATCAAAAACATTTTTATATATTTATTTGTATATTATCCTTCCTATAATATTATTATATATGTATTATTCATAACAAAAACATTATTAAAAAGTGTTCATTCATATATAATTATAATTATAAAAAAACTTTAAACTATGTATTTATATTATGATCAAAAAACCTGTCAATATTTATTTGCATATTATTGTTTCTTTAATATTATTATATTTGTATTATTAATTACAAAAACATTACTAAAAAGTGATCATTCATATATAATTATTATTATAAAATGATTTAAAATATGTATTTATATTATGATAAAAAAACCTGTCAATATTTAATTGCATATTATCCTTCCTATAATATTAATATATATGTATTATTATTATTAAAAACATTATTAAAAAGTGTTCATTCATATATAATTATAATTATAAAAAATATTATAAAATATGTATTTATATTATGATCAAAAACATTTATATATATTTATTTGTATATTATCCTTCCTATAATATTATTATATATGTATTATTTATAACAAAAACATTATTAAAAAGTGTTCATTCATATATAATTATTATTATAAAAATATTATAAAATATGTATTTATATTATGATCAAAAACATTTATATATATTTATTTGTATATTATCCTTCATATAATATTATTATATATGTATTATTAATAACAAAAACATTATTAAAAAGTGTTCATTCATATATAATTATAATTATAAAAATATTATAAAATATGTATTTATATTATGATCTAAAACATTTATATATATTTATTTGTATATTATCCTTCCTATAATATTATTATATATGTATTATTAATAACAAAAACATTATTAAAAAGTGTTCATTCATATATAATTATTATTATAAAAAGATTATAAAATATGTATTTATATTATGATCAAAAACATTTATATATATTTATTTGTATATTATCCTTCCTATAATATTATTATATATGTATTATTAATAACAAAAACATTATTAAAAAGTGTTCATTCATATATTATTATTATTATAAAAATATTATAAAATATGTATTTATATTATGATCAAAAACATTTATATATATTTATTTGTATATTATCTTTCTATTAATATTATTATCTATGTATTATTCATAACAAAAACATTATTAAAAAGTGTTCATTCATATATAATTATAATTATAAAAAAACTTTAAACTATGTATTTATATTATGATCAAAAAACCTGTCAATATTTATTTGCATATTATTGTTTCTATAATATTATTATATTTGTATTATTAATTACAAAAACATTACTAAAAAGTGTTCATTCATATATAATTATTATTATAAAAAAACTTTAAACTATGTATTTATATTATGTTCAAAAAAACCTGTCAATATCTATTTGCATATTATCGTTTCTATAATATTATTATATTTGTATTATTAATTACAAAAACATTACTAAAAAGTGTTTATTCATATATAATTATTATTATAAAAAACTTTAAAATATGTATTTATATTATGATAAAAAAAACCTGTCAATATTTAATTGCATATTATCCTTACTATAATATTAATATATATGTATTATTATTATTAAAAAACATTATTAAAAAGTGTTCATTCATATATAATTATAATTATAAAAATATTATAAAATATGTATTTATATTATGATCAAAAACATTTTTATATATTTATTTGTATATTATCCTTCCTATAATATTATTATATATGTATTATTCATAACAAAAACATTATTAAAAAGTGTTCATTCATATATAATTATAATTATAAAAAAACTTTAAACTATGTATTTATATTATGATCAAAAAAACCTGTCTATATTTATTTTCATATTATCGTTTCTATAATATTATTATATTTGTATTATTAATTACAAAAACATTACTAAAAGTGTTCATTCATATATAATTATTATTATAAAAAAACTTTTAAATATGTATTTATATTATGATAAAAAAAAACTGTGAATATTTATTTGCATATTATCCTTCCTATAATATTTTTATATATGTATTATTAATTACAAAAACATCATTAAAAGTGTTCATTCATATATAATTATTATTATAAAAATATTATAAAATATGTATTTATATTATGATCAAAACATTTATATATATTTATTTGTATATTATCCTTCTATAATATTATTATATATGTATTATTAATAACAAAAACATCATTAAAAAGTGTTCATTCATATATAATTATTTTTATATAAAAATTATAAAATATGTATTTATATTATGATAAAAAAAACCTGTCAATATTTAATTGCATATTATCCTTACTATAATATTAATATATATGTATTATTATTATTAAAAACATTATTAAAAAGTGTTCATTCATATATAATTATAATTATAAAAATATTATAAAATATGTATTTATATTATGATCAAAAACATTTTTATATATTTATTTGTAAATTATCCTTCCTATAATATTATTATATATGTATTATTCATAACAAAAACATTATTAAAAAGTGTTCATTCATATATAATTATAATTATAAAAAAACTTTAAACTATGTATTTATATTATGATCAAAAAAACCTGTCAATATTTATTTTCATATTATCGTTTCTATAATATTATTATATTTGTATTATTAATTACAAAAACATTACTAAAAAGTGTTCATTCATATATATTTATTATTATAAAAAAACTTTAAACTATGTATTTATATTATGATCAAAAAAACCTGTCAATATTTATTTGCATATTATCGTTTCTATAATATTATTATATTTGTATTATTAATTACAAAAACATTACTAAAAAGTGTTCATTCATATATTATTATTATTATAAAAACTTTAAAATATGTATTTATATTATGATAAAAAAACCTGTGAATATTTATTTGCATATTATCCTTCCTATAATATTGTTATATATGTATTATTAATAACAAAAACATTATTAAAAAGTGTTCATTCATATATAATTATTATTATAAAAATATTATAAAATATGTATTTATATTATGATCAAAAACATTTATATATATTTATTTTGTATATTATCCTTCCTATAATATTATTATATATGTATTATTAATAACAAAAACATTATTAAAAAGTGTTCATTCATATATAATTATTATTATAAAAATATTATAAAATATGTATTTATATTATGATCAAAAACATTTATATATATTTATTTGTATATTATCCTTCCTATAATATTATTATATATGTATTATTAATAACAAAAACATCATTAAAAAGTGTTCATTCATATATAATTATTTTTATATAAAGATTATAAAATATGTATTTATATTATGATAAAAAAAACCTGTCAATATTTAATTGCATATTATCCTTACTATAATATTAATATATATGTATTATTATTATTAAAAACATTATTAAAAAGTGTTCATTCATATATAATTATAATTATAAAAATATTATAAAATATGTATTTATATTATGATCAAAAACATTTTTATATATTTATTTGTATATTATCCTTCCTATAATATTATTATATATGTATTATTCATAACAAAAACATTATTAAAAAGTGTTCATTCATATATAATTATAATTATAAAAAAACTTTAAACTATGTATTTATATTATGATCAAAAAAACTTGTCAATATTTATTTGCATATTATTGTTTCTATAATATTATTATATTTGTATTATTAATTACAAAAACATTACTAAAAAGTGTTCATTCATATATAATTATTATTATAAAAAACTTTAAAATATGTATTTATATTATGATAAAAAAAACCTGTCAATATTTAATTGCATATTATCCTTTCTATAATATTAATATATATGTATTATTATTATTAAAAAAATTATTAAAAAGTGTTCATTCATATATAATTATAATTATAAAAATATTATAAAATATGTATTTATATTATGATCAAAAACATTTATATATATTTATTTGTATATTATCCTTCCTATAATATTATTATATATGTATTATTAATAACAAAAACATTATTCAAAAGTGTTCATTCATATATAATTATTATTATAAAAATATTATAAAATATGTATTTATATTATGATCAAAAACATTTATATATATTTAATTGTATATTATCCTTCCTATAATATTATTATATATGTATTATTCATAACAAAAACATTATTAAAAAGTGTTCATTCATATATAATTATAAAAAAACTTTAAACTATGTATTTATATTATGATCAAAAAAACCTGTCAATATTTATTTGCATATTATCGTTTCTATAATATTATTATATTTGTATTATTAATTACAAAAACATTACTAAAAAGTGTTCATTCATATATTATTATTATTATAAAAAACTTTAAAATATGTATTTATATTATGATAAAAAACCTGTGAATATTTATTTGCATATTATCCTTCCTATAATATTATTATATATGTATTATTAATAACAAAAACATTATTAAAAAGTGTTCATTCATATATAATTATTATTATAAAAATATTATAAAATATGTATTTATATTATGATCAAAAACATTTATATATATTTTAATTATAATTATATATGAATGAACACTTTTTAATAATGTTTTTGTTATGAATAATACATATATAATAATATTATAGGAAGGATAATATACAAATAAATATATATAAATGTTTTTGATCATAATATAAATACATATTTTATAATATTTTTATAATAATAATTATATATGAATGAACACTTTTTAGTAATGTTTTTGTAATTAATAATACAAATATAATAATATTATAGAAACGATAATATGCAAATAAATATTGACAGGTTTTTTTGATCATAATATAAATACATAGTTTAAAGTTTTTTTATAATAATAAATATATATGAATGAACACTTTTTAGTAATGTTTTTGTAATTAATAATACAAATATAATAATATTATAGAAACGATAATATGAAAATAAATATTGACAGGTTTTTTTGATCATAATATAAATACATAGTTTAAAGTTTTTTTATAATTATAATTATATATGAATGAACACTTTTTAATAATGTTTTTGTTATGAATAATACATATATAATAATATTATAGGAAGGATAATTTACAAATAAATATATAAAAATGTTTTTGATCATAATATAAATACATATTTTATAATATTTTTATAATTATAATTATATATGAATGAACACTTTTTAATAATGTTTTTAATAATAATAATACATATATATTAATATTATAGTAAGGATAATATGCAATTAAATATTGACAGGTTTTTTTTATCATAATATAAATACATATTTTATAATTTTTATATAAAAATAATTATATATGAATGAACACTTTTTAATGATGTTTTTGTTATTAATAATACATATATAATAATATTATAGGAAGGATAATATACAAATAAATATATATAAATGTTTTGATCATAATATAAATACATATTTTATAATATTTTTATAATAATAATTATATATGAATGAACACTTTTTAATGATGTTTTTGTAATTAATAATACATATATAAAAATATTATAGGAAGGATAATATGCAAATAAATATTCACAGTTTTTTTTTATCATAATATAAATACATATTTAAAAGTTTTTTATAATAATAATTATATATGAATGAACACTTTTTAGTAATGTTTTTGTAATTAATAATACAAATATAATAATATTATAGAAACGATAATATGAAAATAAATATAGACAGGTTTTTTTGATCATAATATAAATACATAGTTTAAAGTTTTTTTATAATTATAATTATATATGAATGAACACTTTTTAATAATGTTTTTGTTATGAATAATACATATATAATAATATTATAGGAAGGATAATATACAAATAAATATATAAAAATGTTTTTGATCATAATATAAATACATATTTTATAATATTTTTATAATTATAATTATATATGAATGAACACTTTTTAATAATGTTTTTAATAATAATAATACATATATATTAATATTATAGTAAGGATAATATGCAATTAAATATTGACAGGTTTTTTTTATCATAATATAAATACATATTTTAAAGTTTTTTATAATAATAATTATATATGAATAAACACTTTTTAGTAATGTTTTTGTAATTAATAATACAAATATAATAATATTATAGAAACGATAATATGCAAATAGATATTGACAGGTTTTTTTGAACATAATATAAATACATAGTTTAAAGTTTTTTTATAATAATAATTATATATGAATGAACACTTTTTAGTAATGTTTTTGTAATTAATAATACAAATATAATAATATTATAGAAACAATAATATGCAAATAAATATTGACAGGTTTTTTGATCATAATATAAATACATAGTTTAAAGTTTTTTTATAATTATAATTATATATGAATGAACACTTTTTAATAATGTTTTTGTTATGAATAATACATATATAATAATATTATAGAAAGGATAATATACAAATAAATATATATAAATGTTTTTGATCATAATATAAATACATATTTTATAATATTTTTATAATAATAATAATATATGAATGAACACTTTTTAATAATGTTTTTGTTATTAATAATACATATATAATAATATTATAGGAAGGATAATATACAAATAAATATATATAAATGTTTTTGATCATAATATAAATACATATTTTATAATCTTTTTATAATAATAATTATATATGAATGAACACTTTTTAATAATGTTTTTGTTATTAATAATACATATATAATAATATTATAGGAAGGATAATATACAAATAAATATATATAAATGTTTTAGATCATAATATAAATACATATTTTATAATATTTTTATAATTATAATTATATATGAATGAACACTTTTTAATAATGTTTTTGTTATTAATAATACATATATAATAATATTATATGAAGGATAATATACAAATAAATATATATAAATGTTTTGATCATAATATAAATACATATTTTATAATATTTTTATAATAATAATTATATATGAATGAACACTTTTTAATAATGTTTTTGTTATAAATAATACATATATAATAATATTATAGGAAGGATAATATACAAATAAATATATATAAATGTTTTTGATCATAATATAAATACATATTTTATAATATTTTTTATAATTATAATTATATATGAATGAACACTTTTTAATAATGTTTTTAATAATAATAATACATATATATTAATATTATAGGAAGGATAATATGCAATTAAATATTGACAGGTTTTTTATCATAATATAAATACATATTTTAAATCATTTTATAATAATAATTATATATGAATGATCACTTTTTAGTAATGTTTTTGTAATTAATAATACAAATATAATAATATTAAAGAAACAATAATATGCAAATAAATATTGACAGGTTTTTTTGATCATAATATAAATACATAGTTTAAAGTTTTTTTATAATTATAATTATATATGAATGAACACTTTTTAATAATGTTTTTGTTATGAATAATACATATATAATAATATTATAGGAAGGATAATATACAAATAAATATATAAAAATGTTTTTGATCATAATATAAATACATATTTTATAATATTTTTATAATTATAATTATATATGAATGAACACTTTTTAATAATGTTTTTAATAATAATAATACATATATATTAATATTATAGTAAGGATAATATGCAATTAAATATTGACAGGTTTTTTTATCATAATATAAATACATATTTTATAATTTTTATATAAAAATAGTTATATATGAATGAACACTATTTAATGATGTTTTTGTTATTAATAATACATATATATTAATATTATAGGAAGGATAATATACAAATAAATATATATAAATGTTTTTGATCATAATATAAATACATATTTTATAATATTTTTATAATAATAATTATATATGAATGAACACTTTTTAATGATGTTTTTGTAATTAATAATACATATATAATAATATTATAGGAAGGATAATATGCAAATAAATATTCACAGTTTTTTTTTATCATAATATAAATACATATTTAAAAGTTTTTTATAATAATAATTATATATGAATGAACACTTTTTAGTAATGTTTTTGTAATTAATAATACAAATATAATAATATTATAGAAACGATAATATGAAAATAAATATTGACAGGTTTTTTTGATCATAATATAAATACATAGTTTAAAGTTTTTTTATAATTATAATTATATATGAATGAACACTTTTTAATAATGTTTTTGTTATGAATAATACATATATAATAATATTATAGGAAGGATAATATACAAATAAATATATAAAATGTTTTTGATCATAATATAAATACATATTTTATAATATTTTTATAATTATAATTATATATGAATGAACACTTTTTAATAATGTTTTTAATAATAATAATACATATATATTAATATTATAGTAAGGATAATATGCAATTAAATATTGACAGTTTTTTTTTTATCATAATATAAATACATATTTTATAATTTTTATATAAAAATAATTATATATGAATGAACAATTTTTAATGATGTTTTTGTTATTAATAATACATATATAATAATATTATAGGAAGGATAATATACAAATAAATATATATAAATGTTTTTGATCATAATATAAATACATATTTTATAATATTTTTATAATAATAATTATATATGAATGAACACTTTTGAATAATGTTTTTGTTATTAATAATACATATATAATAATATTATAGGAAGGATAATATACAAATAAATATATATAAATGTTTTTGATCATAATATAAATACATATTTTATAATATTTTTATAATAATAATTATATATGAATGAACACCTTTTAATAATGTTTTTGTTATTAATAATACATATATAATAATATTATAGGAAGGATAATATGCAAATAAATATTTACAGGTTTTTTTATCATAATATAAATACATGTTTTAAAGTTTTTTATAATAATAATAATATATGAATGAACACTTTTTAGTAATGTTTTTGTAATTAATAATCCAAATATAATAATATTATAGACACGATAATATGCAAATAAATATTGACAGGTTTTTTTGATCATAATATAAATACATAGTTTAAAGTTTTTTATAATTATAATTATATATGAATGAACACTTTTTAATAATGTTTTTGTTATGAATAATACATATATAATAATATTATAGGAAGGATAATATGCAAATAAATATTCACAGTTTTTTTTTATCATAATATAAATACATATTTAAAAGTTTTTTATAATAATAATTATATATGAATGAACACTTTTTAGTAATGTTTTTGTAATTAATAATACAAATATAATAATATTATAGAAACGATAATATGAAAATAAATATAGACAGGTTTTTTTGATCATAATATAAATACATAGTTTAAAGTTTTTTTATAATTATAATTATATATGAATGAACACTTTTTAATAATGTTTTTGTTATGAATAATACATATATAATAATATTATAGGAAGGATAATATACAAATAAATATATAAAAATGTTTTTGATCATAATATAAATACATATTTTATAATATTTTTATAATTATAATTATATATGAATGAACACTTTTTAATAATGTTTTTAATAATAATAATACATATATATTAATATTATAGTAAGGATAATATGCAATTAAATATTGACAGGTTTTTTTTATCATAATATAAATACATATTTTAAAGTTTTTTATAATAATAATTATATATGAATAAACACTTTTTAGTAATGTTTTTGTAATTAATAATACAAATATAATAATATTATAGAAACGATAATATGCAAATAGATATTGACAGGTTTTTTTGAACATAATATAAATACATAGTTTAAAGTTTTTTTATAATAATAATTATATATGAATGAACACTTTTTAGTAATGTTTTTGTAATTAATAATACAAATATAATAATATTATAGAAACAATAATATGCAAATAAATATTGACAGGTTTTTTGATCATAATATAAATACATAGTTTAAAGTTTTTTTATAATTATAATTATATATGAATGAACACTTTTTAATAATGTTTTTGTTATGAATAATACATATATAATAATATTATAGAAAGGATAATATACAAATAAATATATATAAATGTTTTTGATCATAATATAAATACATATTTTATAATTAT